>NC_142775.1:10336379-10490712 GCF_988280905.1 Pimephales promelas | reverse complement strand
TTACAATGCAATAACTCATTCCGATGTGCATAGAGCACATGTGCATAGTTGCAATGCAAGAAAGAACTGACTTCTGTGCAATGAAAACAGATAACACACTTTTTCTATTGAATTATATAATGTGCTTTCGCAATGCAATTGCAGACTAAACTAGTCCTTTTCATATTGAAGCGTAATTATTGCAATAGCCATTTTACTATAATGCACTCAAGAACTAACGTTTTTCTCTGTGCAATGAAAAGACATAACAGAAGTGCTTTCCCGTGCATTTCCAATCTACAACTAATTTGTGCACAGACGAGAAAACATCATATGAGCTGTGTCGCTTTACAATACAATAACTCATTCCGATGTGCATAGAGCACATGTGCATAGTTGCATTGCAAGAAAGAACTAACTTCTATCCAATGAAAACAGATAACGTGCTTTTCCCATTGCATTATATATTGTGCTTTCGCATTGCAATTGCACACTAAACTAGTCATTTTCATATTGAAGAGAAATTATAGCCATTCTGCTATAATGCACGCTAAAACTACACCACTAAGTTTCGGAAATAACTAAAGGGAAATCATTGCATTTAGAAGTTGTATTGTTGCATTAGCTGTTGCTTTACAATGCATGCAACAACTAACTCATTCCGATCTGCATAGAAAAGATAGTTACATTGCAAGAAATAAATAAATTACATGCAATAAAAACAGATAACGTGCTTTTTCCATTGCTTTTCCCATCTACTATAATGCACGCAAGAACTAACATTTTCCTCTGTGCAATGAAAAGACATAGAAGTGCTTTCCCGTGCATTTTCAACCAACAATAATTTGTGCACAGACGAGTAGACATCATATGAGCGGTCGCTTTACAATGCAATAACTCATTCCGATGTGCATTTAGCACATGTGCATAGTTGCATTGCAAGAAAGAACTAACTTCTGTGCAATGAAAACAGATAACGTGCTTTTCCCATTGCATTATATATTGTGCTTTCGCATTGTAATTGCACGCTGAATTAGTCATATTCATATTGAATAGAAATTATTGCAATGGCCATTCTACTGTAGTGCACGCTAGAACTACATACTACCACTAACTTGTTCAAAATAACTGAAGGGAAATCATTGCATTTAGATGTTGCATTCGTGTGATAAATAGAAATCCTTGCATTATCTGTTGCTTTACAATGCAATAACTCATACCGATGTGCATAGAGCAGATAGTGGCATTGCAAGAAAGAACTAACTTCTGTGCAATGAAAACATAACGTGCTTTTCCCATTGCACTATGTATTGTGCTTTCGCATTGCAATTGCAGACTAAACTAGTCCTTTTCATATCAAAGGGTAATTAATGCAATAGCCATTTTACTATAATTGGACGGAAGAACTAACGTTTTCCTCTGTGCAATGAAAAGACATAACAGAAGTGCTTTTTCCCGTGCATTTCCAATCTACAACTATTTTGTGCACAGACGAGAAAACATCATATGAGCTGTCGCTTTACAATGCAATAACTCATTCCGATGTGCATAGAGCACATGTGCATAGTTGCAATGCAAGAAAGAACTGACTTCTGTGCAATGAAAACAGATAACACACTTTTACTATTGAATTATATATTGTGCTTTCGCAATGCAATTGCAGACTAAACTAGTCCTTTTAATATTGAAGCGTAATTATTGCAATAGCCATTTTACTATAATGCACTCAAGAACTAACGTTTTTCTCTGTGCAATGAAAAGACATAACAGAAGTGCTTTCCCGTGCATTTCCAATCTACAACTAATTTGTGCACAGACGAGAAAACATCATATGAGCTGTGTCGCTTTACAATACAATAACTCATTCCGATGTGCATAGAGCACATGTGCATAGTTGCATTGCAAGAAAGAACTAACTTCTATCCAATGAAAACGGATAACGTGCTTTTCCCATTGCATTATATATTGTGCTTTCGCATTGCAATTGCACACTAAACTAGTCATTTTCATATTGAAGAGAAATTATAGCCATTCTGCTATAATGCACGCTAGAACTACACCACTAAGTTTCGGTAATAACTAAAGGGAAATCATTGCATTTAGAAGTTGTATTGTTGCGTTAGCTGTTGCTTTACAATGCATGCAACAACTAACTCATTCCGATCTGCATAGAAAAGATAGTTACATTGCAAGAAATAAATAAATTACATGCAATGAAAACAGATAACTTGCTTTTTCCATTGCTTTTCCCATCTACTATAATGCACGCAAGAACTAACATTTTCCTCTGTGCAATGAAAAGACATAACAGGAGTGCTTTCCCGTGCATTTCCAATATACAACTAATTTGTGCACAGACGAGAAAACATCATATGAGCGGTCGCTTTACAATGCAATAACTCATTCCGATGTGCATAGAGAACTTGTGCATAGTTGCATTGCAAGAAAGAACTAACTTCTGTGCAATGAAAACAGATAACGTGCTTTTCCCATTGCATTATATATTGTGCTTTCGGATTGCAATTGCACACTAAACTAGTCATATTCATATTGAATAGAAACTATTGCAATAGAACTACATACTACCACTAACTTGTTCAGAAATAACTGAAGGGAAATCATTGCATTTAGATTTTGCATTCGTGTGATAAAGAGAAATTGTTCCATTAGCTGTTGCTTTACAATGCAATAACTCATTCCGATGTGCATAGAGCAACAAGTTGCATTGCAAGAAAGAACTAAATTCTCTGCAATGAAAACAGATAACGTGCTTTTCCCAATTGAATCATATATTGTGCTTTCGCATTGCAATTGCACACTAGTCATATTCATGTTGAATAGAAATTATTGCAATAGACAATCTTCTATAATGCACGATAGAACTACATGCTCTATCACTAACTTGTTCAGAAATAACTGAATGGAAATTATTGCATTTAGATGTTGCATTCGTGTGATAAAGAGAAATCGTTGCATTAGCTGTTGCTTTACAATGCAATAACTCATTCTGATGTGCATAGAGCAGATAGTTGCATTGCAAGAAAGAACTAACTTCTGTGCAATGAAAACAGATAACGTGCTTTTCCCATTGCATTATATATTGTGCTTTCGCATTGCAATTGCACACTAAACTAGTCATATACATATTGAATAGAAACTATTGCAAGAGCCATTCTAATATAATGCACGCTAGAACTACACACTACCACTAACTTGTTCAGAAATAACTGAAGGGAAATCATTGCATTTAGATGTTGCATTCGTGTGATAAAGAGAAATTGTTGCATTAGCTGTTGCTTTACAATGCAATAACTCATTCCGATGTGCATAGAGCAACAAGTTGCATTGCAAGCAAGAACTAACTTCTGTGCAATGAAAACGGATAACGTGCTTTTCCCAATTGAAATTATATTGTGCTTTCGCATTGCAATTGCACACTAAACTAGTCATATTCATATTGAATAGAAATTATTGCAATAGACAGTCTACTATAATGCACGCAAGAACTAACGTTTTCCTCTGTGCAATGAAAAGACATAGAAGTGCTTTCCCGTGCGTTTCCAACCATTAGTTGCATTATCTAGCTAATGCAAGAAATCGTTGCATTAGCTGTTGCATTACAATGCAATAACTCATTCTGATGTGCATAGTTGCATTGCAAGAAAGATAGTTACATTTCAAGAAATAAATAAATTATATGCAATGAAAACAGATAACGTGCTTTTCCTATTGCATTACGCTAAAATATTATACTACCACTAACATTCAGAAATAACTGAAGGGAATCATTGCATTTAAATGTTGCATTTTTGCATTAGCTGTTGCTTTACAATGCATGCAACAACTAACCCATTCCGATGTGCATAAAAAAGATAGTTACATTGCAAGAAAAAAATTAATTACATGCAATAAAAACAGATGACATGCTTTTCCCATTGCATTATAAATGAACTTGCCATGAACTTTCCAAAAATACTCATTGACTCATTCTGATGTTTCATCAGCCAGACAGTGGTCAATATTTGACCTACTTAACATGTTTCTGGCGTAACACTTTAAAATAATGGTCAGTAGTTAACAAGTAGCTATGCAGGAAGTAATAGGTAGTACTGCATTAACACCGAAGTTAATACTATTAACTAATATGGAAGCAATATTAACTAATCATTAAGTAATAGGTAATTTAGTACAAAGGTAGTTCCTTGGTAGGTATTTGATTGTTACTAAAGAAATATATCCTCATTGAGAACTACTTGTGAACTAAGAAATAATAACCAATTAATTACTAATCACAAAAGTAACATGTCTAAAAAGTGAAAAATTGTGGGGGTTTTATACTCTTAACATGGTCATAACATTTCAGAAGCACGTGCCTCAAATGGGTTCTTTGTGGAAACCATTTTATGAAGTTTATTCATCCCCCCAAATACATTAGCTAGGTTGAGATTGTGACCACTACTCTTGCCAGGATGGACGCATGTTCTCTGTTTATTTAAAACTTAAACATAAAATAATCCTAATAAAGACAGTTTTAAAAATAAATCTTAAATAATTAGGAAGTGATGGTGACACTCTCAGGATTGGATTAGTTCACAATAATGAGCTCTATTGAATGTCAGTCACAGTAACTCCTAACTAACTACAAACATTGCGGGATGACAACTACGCTTGTAGTTAGTTAGGAGTTAACATGTTTTTCACTTTAAAATAATGGGCCACATCACTAGTAGTTCCTGCGGGATGACATGTTAACTCCTAACTAACTACAAGCGTTACCTTGTCATCCCGCAATGTTTACACAAGGTAACGCTTGTAGTTAGTTAGGCGTTAACATGTTTTTCACTTTAAAATAATGGGCCACATCACTAGTAGTTCCTGCGGGATGACAAGGTAACGCTTAAGTAGTTATTGAGGAGTTAACATGTTTTTCACAAATGATACAAGTAATTTAATTTTATATTTGACACATACTGTACAGGTTCTGTGAGGCACTAATATTCTAACAAACACTGTAATCTGGAAGATGTGTTTTTGCGCTTATCGTAACATAAATGCAGCCAATTTCTTCATTAAAGATGCAAATTGTTTTTGACAAGTTAACATCAATGTTTATATTCATGTGCTAAAGAGAAGTCCTCCTCAGGCAGCTACTGTAACATAAAGTTATATAGGTTTTTGGAGTCTGAGATATATGTGACTGACATTCAATAGAGCTCATAATTGTGAACTAATCCAATCATGAGAGTGTCAGCATCACTTCCTAATTATTTAAGATTTATTTTTAAAAACTGTCTTTATTAGGATTATTTTATGTTTAAGTTTTAAATAAACAGAGAACATGCGTCCATCCTGGCAAGAGTAGTGGTCACAATCTCAACATAGCTAATGTATTTGGGGGGATGTATAAACTTCATAAACTGGTTTCCACAAAGAACCCATTTGAGGCACGTGCTTCTGAAATGTTATGACCATGTTAAGAGTATAAAACCCCCACAATTGTTCACTTTTTAGATGTTACTTTTGTGATTAGTAATTAATTGGTTATTATTTCTTAGTTCATAAGTAGTTCTCAATGAGGATATATTTCTTTAGTAACAATCAAATACCTACCAAAGAACTACCTTTGTACTAAATGACCTATTACTTAATGATTAGTTAATATTGCTTCCATATTAGTTAATAGTATTAACTTCGGTGTTAATGCAGTACTACCTATTACTTCCTGCATAGCTACTTGTTAACTACTGACCATTATTTTAAAGTGTTACCGTTTCTGGCCAAAAAGTCTTTGAACTTGCACTTTCCATAATACCCTTTCACTCCTTCTGATGTTACTTAAGCAGGACATCCATATTTGACCTACTTAAAATATTTCTGTCCAAAGAGTTTTTGAACTTGAACTACTTAACATATTTCTGGCCAAAGAGTCTTTGAACTTGAACTGTCCATAAATACTCTTTGATTCCTTCTGTTGTATCTTAAGGAGAGTCCATATTTGACCTAATTAACATATCTCATTCTGGCATATAACATATCTCAACATATCCCATATGTAAGGGATAATCCACGACTAGCCATGCTTTAAAGGATTTTATTGCACGACGTAGAGGCAAAGAACCACCCGACGCGAAACATTCTAGATATTCTCTGAACTCCTTCTGATGTTTCATCAGCCAGACAGTCGTCCATGAATGACCTACTTTTTAATATTTCTGGCAAAAGTCTTTGAATTGTAACTTTCCATAAATAACTCATTAACTCCTATGATGTTTTTTACAGCCAGACTTGAATTGTGCAATGAAACGAAAACACTTTCATTGGATTGCATAACAATCTAACTTGTTCTTCGTTGCAATGAAAAGATATAACGTGATGTTTTCTCGTCTGTGCACAAACAATCTAGTTTGTAAAATAGAAATGCATGCGAAAACACATGCATACATTTTCTTTTCATTGCAAAGAGGAACAAGTTCGATAATTTATGCATTACAATAAAACAACACCCTTTGTGCAATGAAGAGATGTGGATTGTGCATGAAGAACGTTGTGCATCAAAAATAACATATATGTAATATGCACTTTATTGAATTCAAGAACTAAACCGTTCCTTATGCTTTGACTGGATAACGTGTGTTGTTTCATTGCAATGCATCTTAGGTGTTTTCTTTTCATTGCACAGAGGTTAGTTATTGCGTGCATACGCATAACGAGGAACAAGTTAGATATGCAATGCTGAAACACATCTTAGGTAATTTCTTTTCATTGGACAGAGTTATTGCGTGCATGTACAATGCAATCCTAAAGCACAAGCATTGCAAATCTCTTCGTTGCACAAAGGAACAAGTTAGTGTATGCATTGTAAAGCGATCGCTCTTGTGATGTTTTCTCCTCAAAACACAAATTAATTAGTTGTAGAATGGAAATGCATGGAAAAGCACACGTGTTTTATCCTTTCTTTTCATTGCAAAGAAGAATAAGTTAGAAAATGTAAGCATTGCTATGAAACAACACACGTTATCCAGTCAAAGCACTAAGGAAGGGTTTAGTTCTTGAATGCAATAAAGTGCATATTACATAGCCTATATGTTATTTTTGATGCATACGTTCTTCATGCACAACGTTCTTAATGGCAACGATTTCTCTTCATCACAGAAATGCAACAACTAATGCAATTATTTTCCTTGTTACAAAACACATGCATTACACATATCTTTGTTGCACAAAGGAACGAGTAAGTTATTGCATTGCACGACCGCTCAAGTGATGTTTTTTCGTCAGTGCACAAAAGAATTAGTAGTAGAATCCATGCGAAAGAGTCAAAGGGTCCTCAAAGGTTTTAATAAATATGAACTTATTGACTTTTTATGATTTATAAGCTATAGATAGGTTCCTTTTTGTCCTAGTGAACATATTTCTGGCTCACGGGTACTTGATTCAAAGCCATAGAGAAGTCCATATCTGACCTATTGAACTAATTTCTGGTCTATGTTTCCTCAAAAGTTTTTAAATAATATCAACTGATAGACTCAATCTGATGTTATATACATAGGTTCCTTTTTGACCTACTGAACATATTTCTAGCCTATGGGTAATTAATTGATCCTTCTCATGATGTTATTTCAGCCAGACAGATATTAGACCTACTGAACATGTTTCTGGCCCAAAAGTACTTGATCTTGAACTTTCCATACATACTCATAGACTCCAACAGATGCTTCCTAAGCCATAGAGAAGTCCATATCTGACATATTGAACTCATTTCTGGTCAAAGGTTCCTCAAAAAGTATAAAACAATATAAACTTTTAGACTCCTTTTGATGTTATATTAGATGGACTTCTCAATGGCTTAGGAAGCATCTATTGGAGTCTATGAGTATGTATGGAAAGTTCAAAATCAAGTACTTTTGGGCCAGAAACATGTTCAGAAGGTCAAATATTTGTCTGGCTGAAATGACATCATGAGAAGTAAATCTATCGGTATATTAACCCACTGATCAAGTACCCATGGGACATAAATGTGTTCCTGGAAGTCAAAAATTGACCTATGTACATCTAATATAATTGACCAATGTATATCTTATATAACATCAGAAGGAGGTCAAATATTTGTCTGGCCGAAATGACATCATTAGAAGTAAATCTCTCGGTATACTCACCCACAGATCAAGTACCCGTGGGCCATAAATGTGTTCCTGGAGGTCAAAAATTGTCCTATGTATAGCTAATATAACATCAGAAGGAATCTATAAGTTGATATTGTTTTAAACTATTTTGAGGAACCAGAAATGAGTTCAATAGGTCAGGTATGGACTTCTCTATGGCTTAGGAAGTATCTATGAGTCTGTATGGAAAGTTCAATATCAAGTACTTTTGGGCAAGAAACATGTTCAGTAGGTAAAATATTTTTCTGGCTGAAATGACATCATGAGAAGTAAATCTCCAACCAACCAGAACACACTAGCAACCACCCAGAACACCCTAGAAACAAACCAGAACACCCCAGCAACCGCCTAGCAACACCCTAGCAACCACCCAAAACACCTTTGCAATCACCCAGAATACCCTAGCAAACGCATAGCAACACCATAGCAACCACCCAGAATACCCTAAAAAAAACACCTAGCAACTCACCCAGAACACCGTAGCAGCCTCCCAGAACACCCTAGCAAGGAACCTTTGACCAGAAATAAGTTCAATAGGTCAGATATGGACTTCTCTATGGCTCAGCAAGCATCTATTGGAGTCTATGAATATGTGTGGAAAGTTCAAGATCAAGTACTTTTGGGCCAGAAACATGTTCAGTAGGTCAAATATTTGTCTGGCTGAAATGACATCATGAGAAGTAAATCTTTCGGTATATTAAACAAGAGATCAAGGACCCGTGGGCCATAAAAATGTTCCTGGAGGTCAAAAATTTACCTATGTAATATAACATCAGAAGGAGTCTATAAGTTTATATCGTTTTAAACTTTTTGAGGAACGTTTGACCAGAAATTAGTTCAAAAGGTCAGATATTGTCTTTTCCATGGCTTAGGAAGCATCTATTGGAGTCTATGAGTATGTATGGAAAGTTCAAGATTCAGAAAGTTCATGCTCAGTAGGTCAAAAATCTGTCTGGCTGAAATAACATCATGAGAAGGATAATGAGAATATCATCATGAGAAGGATTAATTACCCATAGGCTAGAAATATGTTCAGTAGGTCAAAAAGGAACCTATATAACATCAGATTGAGTCTATCAGTTGATATTATTTAAAAACTTTTGAGGAAAAATAGACCAGAAATTAGTTCAATAGGTCAGATATGGACTTCTATATGGCTTAGAATCAAGTACCCGTGAGCCAGAAAAATGTTCACTAGGACAAAAAGGAACCTATCTATAGCTTATAAATCATCAAAAGTCAACAAGTTAATATTTATTTTGAGGACCTTTGAGGACCCTTTGACTCTTTCGCATGGATTCTGCTACTAATTATTTTGTGCACTGACGAAAAAACATCACTTGAGCGGTCTTGCAATGCAATAACTTACTCGTTCGTTTGTGCAACAAAGTGATTTGTAATGCATGTGTTTTGTAACAAGGGAAATAGTTGCATTAGTTGTTGCATTTCTGTGATGAAAAGAAAATGTTGCCATTTAGAACGTTGTGCATGAAGAACGTTGTCCATCAAAAATAACATATAGGCTATGTAATATGCACTTTATTGCATTCAAGAACTAAACCCTTCCTTAGTGCTTTGACTGGATAACGTGTTGTTTCATTGCGATGCTTACTTTTTCTTACTTATTCTTCTTTGCAATGAAAAGAAAGGATAAAACACGCGTGCTTTTGCATTTCCATTCTACAACTAATTAATTTGTGTTTTGACGAGAAAACATCACAAGAGCGATCGCTTTACAATGCATACACTAACTTGTTCCTTTGTGCAACGAAGAGATTTGCAATGATTGTGCTTTAAGATTGCATTGCACATGCACGCAATAACTAACCTTTGTCCAAATGAAAAGCAAACACCTAAGATGTGTTTCAGTGCATTGCATGACATATCTAACTTGTTCCTTGTTATGCTTATGCACGCAATAACTAACCTCTGTGCAATGAAAAGAAAACACCTAAGATGTGTTTTCATCGCATTGCATGACATATCTAACTTGTTCCTCGTTATGCATATGCACGCAATATGAACCTCTGTGTAATGAAAAGAAAACTCCTAAGATGTGTTTCATTGCATTGCATGATAGATATAACTTGTTTCTCGTTATGCATATGCACGCAATAACTAACCTCTGTGCAGTGAAAAGAAAACACCTAAGATGTGTTTCAGTGCATTTCATGACATATCTAACTTGCGCAGTTTTCTATTCACTGCACAGAGGTTAGTTATTGTGTGCATATGTATAACGAGAAACAAGTTAGATCTATCATGCAATGCAATGAAACACATCTTAGGTGTTTTCTTTTCAATGCACAGAGTTTAGTTATTGCGTGCATATGCATAACGAGAAACAAGTTAGATATGTCATGCAATGCGATGAAACACATCTTAGATGTTTTCTTTTCATTGCAGAGAGGTTAGTTATTGCGTGCATATGCATACAATGCGATGAAATACACCTTAGGTGTTTTCTTTTCATTGCACAAAGGTTAGTTATTGCGTGCATATGCATAACGAGGAACAAGTTAGATACTTCATGCAACGCAATGAAACACATGTTAGATGTTTTCTTTTCGGTGCACAGAGGGTTAGTTATTGCGTGCATATGCATAACGAGGAACAAGTTAGATGGGTCATGCAATGCGATGAAACACGTCTTAGGTGTTTTCTTTTCATTGCACAGAGGTTAGTTATTGCGTGCATATGCAATGCAATCCTAAAGCACAAGCATTGCAAATTTCTTCGTTAGACAAAGGAACAAGTTAGTATATGCATTGTAAAGCGATCGTTCTTGTGATGTTTTCTCGTCAAAACACAAATTAATTAGTTGTAGAATGGAAATGCATGGAAAAGCACACGTGTTTTATCTTTTCTTTTCATTGCAAAGAAGAATACGTTAGAAAATGTAAGCATTGCAATGAAACAACACACGTTATCCAGTCAAAGCACTAAGGAAGGGTTTAGCTCTTGAATGAAATAAAGTGCATATTACATATATGTTATTTTTGATGCACAACGTTCTTCATGAACAATCCACATCTCTTCATTGCACAAAGCAACGGGTGTTGTTTTATTGTAATGCATAAAATATCGAACTTGTAGCTCTTTGCAATGAAAAGAAAATGTATGCATGTGCTTTCGCATGCATTTCTATTTTACAAACTAGATTGTTTGTGCACAGACGAGAAAACATCACGTT
The DNA here is from genome assembly GCF_988280905.1 of Pimephales promelas. Lineage (NCBI taxonomy): Eukaryota > Metazoa > Chordata > Actinopteri > Cypriniformes > Leuciscidae > Pimephales > Pimephales promelas. Next base: position 10,479,378 of record NC_142775.1, on the reverse strand, counting down.
ATGTCTTTTCACTGCAACGAAGAACAAATTAGATTGTTATGCAATCCAATGAACCATATTAGGTGGTTTCTTTACATTGCACAGAGACACATGTTAGTTATTGCTTGCATATTTTTTATTGCACAACGTTAGACGTTAGATGTGTTTTCGTTGAACAACGGAATATGAGTTAGTAATTGCATGCGTTGTAAGGAAACAGCTAATGGCAACGATTTCTCTTCATCACAGAAATGCAACAGCGAATGCAATTATTTCCCTTGTTACAAAACACATGCATTACACATCTCTTTGTAGCACAAAGGAACGAGTAAGTTATTGCATTGCATGACCGCTCAAGTTATGTTTTTTCGTCAGTGCACAAAAGAATTAGTAGTAGAATCCATGCGAAAGAGTCAAAGGGTCCTCAAAGGTTTTAATAAATATTAACTTATTGACTTTTGATGATTTATAAGCTACAGATAGGTTCCTTTTTGTCCTAGTGAAAATATTTCTGGCTCAAGGGTACTTGATTCTAAGCCATAGAGAAGTCCATATCTGACCTATTGAACTAATTTCTGGTCTATGTTTCCTCAAAAGTTTTTAAATAATATCAACTGATAGACTCAATCTGATGTTATATACATAGGTTCCTTTTTGACCTACTGAACATATTTCTAGCCTATGGGTAACTGAAGTAACTGGAATTGATCCTTCTCATGATGTTATTTCAGCCAGACAGATATTTGACCTACTAAACATATTTCTGGCCCAAAAGTACTTGATTTTGAACTTTCCATACATACTCATAGACTCCAATAGATGCTTCCTAAGCCATGGAAAAGTCCATATCTGACCTTTTGAACTAATTTCTGGTCAAAGGTTCCTCAAAAAGTTTAAAACGATATAAACTTATAGACTCCTTTTGATGTTATATTACATAGGTCAATTTTTGACCTCCAGGAACACTTTTATGGCCCACGGGTCCTTGATCTGTGGGTTAATATACCAAGAGCTTTACTTCTCATGATGTCATTTCAGCCAGAAAGATATTTGACCTAGTGAATATATTTCTGGCCCAAAAGTACTTGACCTTGTACTTTCCATTCATACTCATAGACTCCAATAGATGCTTCCTAAGCCATAGAGAAGTCCATATCTGACATATTGAACTCATTTCTGTTCAAAGGTTCCTCAAAAAGTATAAAACAATATAAACTTTTAGACTCCTTCTGATGTTATACGACCGTGTCCTGCGGAAGCTGGCAGAGATCCTGGAGGTGCGCAGGGCGGAATCAGCCAGGGAACGCCGACCACTAAAATTAAGACAGCCGATCCACTTTGTCAGAGAGGGAGGAGGGGCCACCAAAATTACGCAGCCACAGAGATCAGCCCTGGCAGGCAGTTGCGATTGGAACCTGAGAGCGGACCTCGATCGGCAGCTCAGGTTCCCAACAGAGATCACCACAACCAACCTCCGACAAGACATCATTCTCTGGTCCGCCACAACCCGGGCAGTAATTTTGGCAGAGCTTACGGTCCCGTGGGAGGGAGGAATGGAGGCAGCCCATGAGAAGAAGAAAGATCGCTACCTCAACCTTACAGCCGAATGCAGAGAGGCTGGGTGGTCAGCTGTCAGCTACCCGGTGGAAGTCGGCTGCAGGGGGTTCGTGGGAACATCCACCCAGCGCTTCCTGAAGAGCATGGGAGTCACCGGCCCCAAACTCAGAAATGCTATGAAAGTCCTTGCCGAGGAGGCCGAGCAGGGAAGCTTTTGGCTTTGGTTAAAAAGAAGGAAGGATCAGGCGTGGGGAAAACAAGGGTCCTAGGGTTAGCTGCAGGGGGCAGCGGGGAGAAGTCCCTGCTGCCGCTCCACCACCGTGAGATGTTCCGGGATTAATGGAGCGAAACATCAATGAAGGGTGGCTCCCGGCTGATGACCCTGCAGCTACCCGAAAAGCCACCGTCGGAGATGCGGCAAGCAGAAATGCTCAGCAGGCAGTCATTTGCCTGTGCTACCACCTAGATATACATAGGTCAATTTTGACCTCCAGGAACATTTCCAGAGGAAAATGTGAAGTGGAGCTTGAAGCGGCAAATCTCACCACCCGGTTGCTAGGGTGTTCTGGGAGGTTGCTACGGTGTTCTGGGTGTGTTGCTAGGTGTTTTTTTAGGGTATTCTGGGTGGTTGCTATGGTGTTGCTATGCGGTTGCTAGGGTATTCTGGGTGGTTGAGAAGGTGTTCTGGGTGGTTGCTAGGGTGTTGCTAGGCGGTTTCTGGGGTGTTCTGGGTGGTTGCTAGGGTGTTGCCAGATGGTTGCTGGGGTGTTCTGGTTTATTTCTAGGGTGTTCTGGTGGTTGCTAGGCTGTTGCTTGGTGGTTGCTAGGGTGTTCTGGTTGGTTGGAGATTTACTTCTCATAATGTCATTTCAGCCAGAAAAATATTTTACCTACTGAACATGTTTCTGGCCCAAAAGTACAGGATCTTGAACTTTCCATACATACTCATAGACTCCAACAGATGCTTCCTAAGCCATGGAACTAATTTCTGGTCAAAGGTTCCTCAAAAAGTTTAAATCGATATAAACTTATAGACTCCTTTTGATGTTCTATTAGCTATACATAGTCAATTTTTGACCTATGTAACACATTTATGGCACATTTCGAGAAGAAAATGTGAAGTGGGGCTTGCAGTGGCAAATTTCACCACCTGGTTGCTAGGGTGTTCCCGGTGGTTGCTACAGTGTTCTGGGTGGTTGCTAGGTGGTTGTTAGGGTATTCTGTGTGGTTGCTAAGGTGTTGCTAGGGTGTTCTGGGTGGTTACTGTGGTGTTTCTAGGTGGTTTGCTAGGGTGTTCTGGGTGGTTGCTAGGGTGTTGCTAGGGTGGTATGGTTGGTTGCTAAGGTGTTGCTAAGGTGTTCTGGGTGGTTGCTAGGCGGTTGCTAGAGTGTTGCTAGGGTGTTCTGGGTGGTTGCTATGGTGTTTTAGATGGTTACTATGGTAGTCTGTGTGGTTTCTAGGTGGTTGGTAGTGTCCAAATTGCTATAGAGTTTTTATAATTTTTTTGGCAATTGATTTATATATCATCAAAAAGAGTCTATACGTTTTTCAGAAATAATTTCAATAGGTCAGATGTGGACAATTTTATGGCCTAGGAACCATCATAAGGAGTCTATGAGTATGTAGAAAGTTCAAGAACAAGTACACATGGGCAAGAAATATAGTCTGTAGGTCAAATATTTGTCTGGCTAAAATAACATGATAAGGAGGTCATTCTGTATAGTATCCTGATTTTCAAAGAACACTTTGGCCAGAAATATGTTCAGTAGCTAAAATAAGGACTCTTGTATGGCTTCAGTAACATAAAAAGGAGTTAATGAGTATGTTTAGAATGTTCAAGATCAAGTACTCGTGGGCCAGAACTATGTTCAGTAGGTCAAAAAGGAACCTATCTATAGCTCATGTAATATCAGAAGCAGTGTTGGGAGTAACGCATTACAAAAGTAATACATTACAGTAACATATTACTTTTTGCTGTAACGCAGTAGTGTAAGGCATTACTAATCAATTTTCAGTAATATTTTACTCGTTACATGTTCAGTGAGGCTTGTATTACAGTTGTATTACAGTGTATTGTCTGCTTTTACTTCTTAAAGGCAACAGACTGTGTGAAAGTTTTAAAGCAGTTTTTTAGTGCCAGTTCAGAGCGGTCGCGTCTGTAACATTGTTTTTTCCTCATAAATGCGAACACGAAAACTAAAATAAAATGAATATTTTAAGTTCTATGGAGACTGGAGAGCCAACCCTTCCTCATCCGATTTGCGCAGTGTAATTAACAGAATTACAAAAAATATATTTTACCTCCTATTTTTTTGTCACGCATGAATGTGTGTCTTTTCCCTAATATTAAAAATAAAACATAGACTGATATTTGTCTAATGTCTGGAGTCCTTTAAGGAAGTAGCCTATATACGTTTCAATACATGTATTTTCTGAGAATTTTTATTTCACGTTTTGACTGCAAATGTCATGTCTATAATGCTGGACTTCCCCAATTTTAAATAATTTATCCTCAACTAGTTTTGTGGTGTAGGTCTACGTATTTTATAATGTTAACTTCAAATAATACTAATAGCCTAATTTAAAGAAGGTAGCATTGGATATGGACGGTAAGGAGAATAACGCTGGAGTTGGAAGAGGTGTGTCGCGATTCTGTAGGTTCGTGGATGTGGCGAATCGCGATTTCGGTTTCATATTGCATATCGTTACAGCCCAAACGTTAAGTTCTACTTAGTTATTTTGGTGAAAGTAACTCAAAAGTAATACATGAGTAATGTAACGCATTACAATTCTGGGACAGTAATATTGTAAGGTAATGAATTACTTTTAAATAACAGTAACAAGTAATACCTAATGTATTATAGTTTGGAAGTAACTTGCACAACACTGATCAGAAGGAGTCTAAAAGTTTTTCTTGTTTAAAAACTTTTGAGGACCCTTTGACCAGAAATGAGTTGAATACTTAAGATATGGACATTCTATATGGCTTAAGAAGCATCAAAAGGAGTCTATGAGAAATTATAGAATGTTCGAGACCTAGTACTCGTCGGCCAGGACAATTTTTTTGGATCAAAGAGGAACCTCTAGGCCTAGGAAGCATACGAAGTAGTCTATTTAGTATGTATAGAAAGTTCAACATCAGGTACTCGTAGGACAGATGTATGTTCAGTCGGTCAAATATCTTTCTGCTCATAAAACATCATAAGTAGTAAATATCAATGTATAGTAACCTAATGATCAAGTACCCTTTGACCAGAAATGAGTTCAATGGGTCAGATATAAACAATCCATATGGCTAATGTGTTCATTAGGCTAGGGTGGACTCTTGTATGGCTTCAGTAACATCAAAAGGAGTCAATGAGCATGTTTAGAAAGTTTAAGATCTAGTACTCGTGGGCCAGTTCTATGGCAAATCCCACTTCACATTTTCTTCTGGAAATGTGCCATAAATGTGCTACATAGGTCAAAAATTGACTTGTGTATAGCTAATACAACATCAGAAGGAATCTATAAGTTTATATTGTTATGGTAAAAGGGTCCTCAAAAGGTTTCAAACAATATGTAATAAAAGAATCGATTAGTTAAGAGCTAAATCATGCAAAAAAACATTATTGAAACTCTATAGTAACCATATGTGAACACTACCAACCACCTGGTAACACCATAGCAACAACCCAGACATAACGACCTTGTAACGACCTAAAACACCCTAGAAACACCCTAGCAACCACCCAGAAACCCCCACCAACAAACAAGAACACCCCAGCAACCACCTAACAACACCCTAGCAACCATCCAGAACAACCTGGCAACAGCCTAGCATAAACCTAGCAACATTAGCACCTTAGCAACCACCCAGAATACTGGTAATGTATGTAATATAACATCCGAATGAGTATGTATGGAAAGTTCAAGGTCAAGTACTTTTAGGCCAGAAACATGTTCAGTAGGTAAAATATTTTTTCTGGCTGAAATTACATCATGAGAAGTAAATCTCCAACCAACCAGAACACCCTAGCAACCACCCAGAACACCCTAGAAACAAACCAGAACACCCCAGCAACCACCTAGCAACACCCTAGCAACCACCCAGAACACCTTCGCAACCACCCAAAATACCCTAGCAAACGCATAGCAACACCATAGCAACCATCCAGAATACCCTAAAAAACACCTAGCAACACACCCAGAACACTGTAGCAACCTCCCAGAACACCGTAGCAACCGGGTGGTGAGATTTGCCGCATCAAGCTCCACTTCATATTTTCTTCTGGAAATGTGCCATATATCTGTTCCTGGAGGTCATAATTGACCTATGGATATCTAATATAACATCAAAGGAGTCTAAAAGTTTATATTTTTTTTAACTTTTTGAGGAAACTTTGACCACAAATGAGTTCAATATGTCAGATATGGACCTCTCAATGGCTTAGGAAGCATCTGTTGGAGTCTATGAGTATGAATGGAAAGTACAAGGTCAAAGTTTTTTGGGCCAGAAATATGTTCAGTATAGGTCATATTTGTCTGGCTGAAATGACATCATGAGATGTAAATCTCTCTGTATATTAACCCACAGATCAAGTATCCGTGGGCCATAAAAGTGTTCATGGAGGTCAAAAATTTACCTATGTAATATAACATCAGAATTTTATATTACATAGTCTCTGAGTATGTATGGAAAGTTCAAGATCAAGTACTTTTGGGCCAGAAACATATTCAGTAGGTAAAATATTTTTCTGGCTGAAATGACATCATGTGAAGTAAATCTCCAACCAATCATAACACCCTAGCAACCACCCAGACCACCCTAGAAACAAACCAGAACACCCCAGCAACCATCTGGCAACACCCTAGCAACCACCCAGAACACCCCAGCAACCGCCAGCTACACCCTAGCAACCACCCAGAACACCTTCGCAACCACCCAGAATACCCTAGCAAACGCATAGCAACACCATGGCAACCACCCAGAATACCCTAAAAAAACACCTAGCAACACACCCAGAACACCGTAGCAACCTCCCAGAAAACCCTAGCAAGGAACCTTTGAAAAGAAATAAGTTCAATAGGTCAGATATGGACTTCTCTATGGCTTAGGAAGAATCTATTGGAGTCTATGAGTATGTGTGGAAAGTTCAAGATCAAGTACTTTTGGGCCAGAAACAAGTTCAGTAGGTCAAATATTTGTCTGGCTGAAATGATATTATGAGAAGTAAATCTCTCGGTATATTAACCCAGAGATCAAGGACCCGTGGACCATAAAAATGTTCCTGGAGGTCAAAACTTGACCTATGTAATATAACATCAGAAGGAGTCTATAAGTTTATATTGTTTTAAACTTTTTGAAGAAATTTGAGGTCTTTTCCATCGCTTAGGAAGCATCTATTGGAGTCTATGAGTATGTATGGAAAGTTCAAGATTCAGAAAGTTCATGCTCAGTAGGTCAAATATCTGTCTGGCTGAAATAACATCATGAGAAGGATCAATTAATTACCCATGGGCTAGAAATATGTTCAGTAGGTCAAAAAGGAACCTATATAACATCAGATTGAGTCTATCAGTTGATATTATTTAAAAACATTTGAGGAAACATAGACCAGAAATTAGTTCAATAGGTCAGATATAGACTTCTCTATGGCTTAGAATCAAGTACCCGTGAGCCAGAAATATGTTCACTAGGACAAAAAGGAACCTATCTATAGCTTATAAATCATCAAAAGTCAATAAGTTAATATTTCTTATAACCTTTGAGGACCCTTTGACTCTTTCGCATGGATTCTACTACTAATTATTTTGTGCACTGACGAAAAAACATCACTTGAGCGGTCGTGCAATGCAATAACTTACTCGTTCGTTTGTGCAACAAAGTGATGTGTAATGCATGTGTTTTGTAACAAGGGAAATAATTGCATTAGTTGTTGCATTTCTGTGATGAAGAGAAATCGTTGCCATTAAGAACGTTGTGCATGAAGAACGTTGTGCATCAAAAATAACATATAGGCTATGTAATATGCACTTTATTGCATTCAAGAACTAAACCCTTCCTTAGTGCTTTGACTGGATAACGTGTGTTGTTTCATTGCAATGCTTACATTTTCTAACTTATTCTTCTTTGCAATGAAAAGAAAGGATAAAACACGCGGGCTTTTCCATGCATTTCCATTCTACAACTAATTAATATGTGTTTTGACGAGAAAACATCACAAGAGCCATCGCTTTACAATGCATACACTAACTTGTTCCTTTGTGCAACGAAGAGATTTGCAATGATTGTGCTTTAGGATTGCATTGCACAATAACTAACCTTTGTCCAATGAAAAGAAAACACCTAAGATGTGTTTCATTGCATTGCATGACATATCTAACTTGTTCCTCGTTATGCATATGCACGCAATAACTAACCTCTGTGCAATGAAAAGAAAACATCTAAGTGTTTCATTGCATTGCATGACCTAATCTAACTTGTTCCTCGTTATGTATATGCACGCAATAACTAACCTCTGTGCAATGAAAAGAAAACACCTAAGATGTGTTTCATCGCATTGCATGACATATCTAACTTGTTCCTCGTTAAGCATATGCACGCAATAACTAACCTCTGTGCAATGAAAAGAAAACACCTAAGATGTGTTTCACCGCATTGCATGACATATCTAACTTGTTCCCCGTTATGCATATGCACGCAATAACTAACCTCTATGTATTGACAAGAAAAAACCTAAGATGTGTTTCATTGCATTGCATAATAGATATAATTTGTTTCTCGTTATGCAATTATGTTTCTCGTTATGTCATGCAATGTGATGAAACACATTTTAGATGTTTTCTTTTCATTGCACAAAGGTTAGTTATTGCGTGCATATGCATAACGAGGAACAAGTTAGATATGTCATGCAATGCACTGAAACACATCTTGGTGTTTCTTTTTCATTGCACAGAGGTTAGTTATTGCGTGCATATCCATAACGAGGAACAAGTTAGATACTTCATGCAATGCAATGAAACACATGTTAGATGTTTTCTTTTCGGTGCACAGAGGTTAGTTATTGCGTGCATATGTATAACGAGGAACAAGTTAGATAGGTCATGCAATTCAATGAAACACATCTTAGGTGTTTTCTTTTCATTGCACAGAGGTTAGTTATTGCGTGCATATGCAATGCAATCCTAAAGCACAAGCATTGCAAATTTCTTCGTTAGACAAAGGAACAAGTTAGTATATGCATTTTAAAGCGATCGCTCTTGTGATGTTTTCTCATCAAAACACAAATTCATTAGTTGTAGAATGGAAATGCATGGAAAAGCACGCGTGTTTTATCTTTTCTTTTCATTGCAAAGTCAAGTCAAGTCAAGTCACATTTATTTATATAGCGCTTTTCACAATACAGATTGTATCAAAGCAGCTTCACAGTGATAACATGTAAGTAGCACAACACAGATCAACAACATTGCTAAACACTAAATAAATAACCCCAACTGAGCAAGCTCAAAGCAAGCCAAAAGCAAGGCGACAGTGGCAAGGAACCAAACTCCATCAGATTGGATGGAGAAAAAACCTTGGGAGAACCCAGGCTCAGTCGGGGGCCAGTTCTCCTCTGGCTTACATTCATATTGTTTAAATATAAATATTAAATATAAATATTGTTTATGAATCAAACGGCGCCATAACATATCGCAGGCGTTGAGTCGTCTCATCACAGGCGTTGAGTCGTCTCATCACAGGCGTTGAGTCGTCTCTTCACAGGCGTTGGGGCATCCGAAATCCCCGTGAGAGGCTGGACACAAAACTGGACCTGACGAACGCCATTTTTCTCGGGACAAGCGTCCCGAGATAACAGCAGAAAGGCAGATGGGAAATAATTAGCATAGCTGATGTTCATAATAATTTCCGTTATAACTCACAAACTCTCCGTAACCCGAACTCTCCGCAACCCAACCATACGCGCCGACCCGTTTGTCTAAAAGGCTGTCGAGCCCCACTGGTGCGTTAAGCAGTTTCAGTGGCAAACGGTTCCGTATGGCATAACAGAGGACTAGAAGGTAAGCATTATGTGAATGCTTGACTAAAGAGAAGCGTCTTTAATCTAGTTTTAAACTGTGTCAGCGAGTCAGAGGCTCGGACCGTATCGGGAAGGCCATTCCAGAGTTTTGGAGCTAAATGCGAGAACGCCCTCCCTCCTTTACTGGACTTCGATATCCTAGGAATGACCAGAAGCCTTGAATTTAGTGATCTTAAGGAACGCGGTGGATTGTAGGGCGAAAGAAGGTCCGTTAAGTACATAGGTGCTAAACCATTTAGGGCTTTATAGGTCAGTAGTAGTATTTTGTAGTTGATGCGGAACTTAATAGGTAACCAGTGTAGAGATGATAAAATCGGTGTTATATGATCATATTTTCTTGACCTAGTAAGAACTCTAGCAGCTGCATTTTGTACTAACTGTAGCTTGTTTATTGCAGGACAACCAGCTAATAAAGCATTACAGTAATCTAGTCTCGAGGTCATGAATGCGTGAACTAATTTTTCTGCATCAGAAATAGATAGCATGTTACGTAGCTTAGCAATGTTTCTAAGGTGGAAAAAGGCTGTTCTTGTAACATATGAAATATGATTTTCGAACGACAAGTTGCGGTCTAGTATAACACCCAGGTCTTTTACTGTTGTGGATAAAGTAATAGGACATCCGTCTATATTAAAGTTGTATTGTGAGAGGTTTGTGAGTAGTTTTTTGGACCAATAAGTAATACCTCCGTTTTATCTGAATTTAATAGCAGGAAATTACGCGTCATCCAGCATTTTATATCTTTGAGACACTCTGTCATTTTAGATGAGTTAGTGTTTTCATCTGGTCGTGATGAAATATATAATTGAGTGTCGTCAGCGTAACAGTGGAAATTAATTCCATGTTTTCTTATAATATTACCAAGTGGCAGCATATATATTGAGAATAGCAGAGGGCCTAAAACTGATCCTTGCGGTACTCCATAGTCTACTGACGTTATCTTTGATTTTTTCCCATTTAAACAGACAAAATGAGAACGGTCCGATAAGTACGATCTAAACCAGCTTAATGCCTGTCCCTGAACACCGGTGAAGTTTTGTAGTCGATCCAAGAGTATTTTATGATCTATAGTGTCGAACGCAGCGCTAAGATCAAGTAGGACTAGTATTGAGATACAGCCTTGGTCAGAAGCTAAAAGTAAATCATTTGTAATTTTAACTAGCGCAGTTTCTGTACTATGATGCGGTCTGAATCCTGACTGGAATTTTTCATAGATATCATTTTCTTGCAAAAAAGAGCACAATTGACCAGACACTACTTTTTCAAGTATTTTGGACATAAATGGAAGATTTGAAATGGGTCTGTAATTTGCCAAGTTATTTGGATCTAATTGCGGTTTCTTAATGAGCGGTTTTATTACAGCCAGCTTGTATATTTTTGGGACATGACCTAAAGATAAAGACGAGTTAATAATATTGAGGAGAGGCTCTTCCACTACAGGTAATAGTTCTTTCAGTAGTTTAGTGGGTATTGGATCTAATAAACATGTTGTTGGTTTAGATGCAATGATAAGTTTATTTAGCTCCTCCTGTCCTATCGTTGTAAAGCGGTTTAGTTGTTCTAGAGGGTCCATAATTGAAATCGTTTCAATTATGAATAAGTTAGAAAATGTAGAAGAAAATGCAAAGAAGAATAAGTTAGAAAATGTAAGCATTGCAATGAAACAACACACGTTATCCAGTCAAAGCACTAAGGAAGGGTTTAGCTCTTGAATGAAATAAAGTGCATATTACATATATGTTATTTTTGATGCACAGCGTTCTTCATGAACAATCCACATCTCTTCATTGCACAAAGCAACGGATGTTGTTTTATTGTAATGCATAAAATATCAAACTTGTTCCTCTTTGCAATGAAAAGAAAATGTATGCATGTGCTTTCGCATGCATTTCTATTTTACAAACTAGATTGTTTAAGCACGGACGAGAAAACAATACGTTATGTCTTTTCATTGCAACGAAGAACAAGTTAGATTGTTATGCAATCCAATGAAACATATTAGGTGTTTTCTTTACATTGCACAGAGACACATGTTTGTTATTGCGTGCATATTCTTTATTGCACAACGTTAGACGTTAGATATGTTTTCTTTGAACAACGGAATATGAGTTAGTTATTGCATACGTTGTAAGGAAACAGCTAATGGCAACGATTTCTCTTCATCACAGAAATGCAACAGCGAATGCAATTATTTCCCTTGTTACAAAACACATGCATTACACATCTCTTTGTTGCACAAAGGAGCGAGTAAGTTATTGCATTGCACGACCGCTCAAGTGATGTTTTTTCGTCAGTGAACAAAAGAATTAGTAGTAGAATCCATGCGAGAGAGTCAAAGTGTCCTCAAAGGTTTTAATAAATATTAACTTATTGACTTTTGATGATTTATAAGCTATAGATAGGTTCCTTTTTGTCCTAGTGAAAATATTTCTGGCTCAAGGGTACTTGATTCTAAGCCATAGAGAAGTCCATATCTGACCTATTGAACTAATTTCTGGTCTATGTTTCCTCAAAAGTTTTTAAATAATATCAACTGATAGACTTAATCTGATGTTATTATGCATAGGTTCCTTTTTGACCTACTGAACATATTTCTAGCCTATGGGTAACTGGAGTAACTGGAATTGATCCTTCTCATTATGTTATTTAAGCCAGACAGATATTTGACCTACTGAACATATTTCTGGCTCAAAAGTACTTTTGATCTTGAACTTTCCATATACATACTTATAGACTCCAATAGATGCTTCCTAAGCCATGGAAAAGTCCATATCTGACCTTTTGAACTATTTTCTGGTCAAAAGTTCCTCAAAAGTTTAAAACGATATAAACTTGTAGACTCCTTTTGATGTTATATTACATAGGTCAATTTTTGACCTCCAGGAACACTTTTATGGCCCACGGGTCCTTGATCTGTGGGTTAATATACCAAGAGCTTTACTTCTCATGATGTCATTTCAGCCAGAAAGATATTTGACCTAGTGAACATATTTCTGGCCCAAAAGTACTTGACCTTGTACTTTCCATTCATACTCATAGACTCCAATAGATGCTTCCTAAGCCATAGAGAAGTCCATATCTGACATATTGAACTCATTTCTGGTCAAAGGTTCCTCAAAAAGTATAAAACAATATAAACTTTTAGACTCATTCTGATGTTATATTAGATATACATCGGTAAATTTTGACCTCCAGGAACATTTCCAGAAGAAAATGTGAAGTGGAGCTTGAAGCGGCATATCTCACCACCCGGTTGCTAGGGTGTTCTGGGAGGTTGCTACGGTGTTCTGGGTGTGTTGCTAGGTGTTTTTTTAGGGTATTCTGGGTGGTTGCTATGGTGTTGCTATGCGGTTGCTAGGGTATTCTGGGCGGTTGCGAAGGTGTTCTGGGTGGTTGCTAGGGTGTTGCTAGGCGGTTGCTGCGGTGTTCTGGGTGGTTGCTAGGATGTTGCCAGATGGTTGCTGGGGTGTTCTGGTTTATTTCTAGGGTGTTTAGGTGGTTGCTAGGGTGTTCTGGTTGGTTGGAGATTTACTTCTCATAATGTCATTTCAGCCCTAAAAATATTTTACCTACTGAACATGTTTCTGGCCCAAAAGTACAGGATCTTGAACTTTCCATACATACTCATAGACTATGTAATATAATATTCTAATGATATATTACATAGGTCAATTTTTGACCTCCATGAACACTTTTATGGCCCACGGGTACTTGATCTGTGGGTTAATATACTGAGAGATTTACATCTCATGATGTCATTTCAGCCAGTCAAATATTTGACCTACTGAACATGTTTCTGGCCCAAAAGTACTTGATCTTGAACTTTCCATACATACTCATAGAGTCCAACAGATGCTTCCTAAGCCATGGAAAAGTCCATATCTGACCTTTTGAACTAATTTCTGGTCAAAGGTTCCTCAAAAATGTAAAACGATATAAACTTTTAGACTCATTCTGATGTTATATTAGATATACATAGGTCAATTTTGACCTCCAGGAACACTTCCAGAAGAAAATGTGAAGTGGAGCTTGAAGCGGCAAATCTCACCACCCGGTTGCTAGGGTGTTCTGGGAGGTTGCTACGGTGTTCTGGGTGTGTTGCTAGATGTTTTTTTAGGGTATTCTGGGTGGTTGCTATGGTGTTGCTATGCGGTTGCTAGGGTATTCTGGGTGGATGAGAAGGTGTTTTGGGTGGTTGCCAGGGTGTTGCTAGGCGGTTTCTGGGGTGTTCTGGGTGGTTGCTAGGGTGTTGCCAGATGGTTGATGGGGTGTTCTGGTTTGTTTCTAGGGTGTTCTGGTGGTTGCTAGGCTGTTGCTTGGTGATTGTTATGTTGTTCTAGTTGTTTGGAGATTTACTTCTCATGATGTCATTTCAGACAGAAAAATATTTGACCTACTGAACATGTTTCTGGCCCAAAAGTACTTGATCTTGAACTTTCCATACATACTCATAGAGTCCAACAGATGCTTCCTAAGCCATGGAAAAGTCCATATCTGACCTTTTTAACTAATTTCTGGTCAAAGGTTCCTCAAAAAGTTTAAAACGATATAAACTTATAGACTCCTTTTCATGTTATTTTACATAGGTCAATTTTTGACCTCCAGGAACACTTTTATGGCCCACGGGTCCTTCATCTGTGGGTTAATATACCAAGAGCTTTACTTCTCATGATGTCATTTCAGCCAGAAAGATAATTGACCTAGTGAACATATTTCTGGCCCAAAAGTACTTGACCTTGTACTTTCCATTCATACTCATAGACTCCAAAAGATGCTTCCTAAGCAATAGAGAAGTCCATATCTGACATATTGAACTCATTTTTGGTCAAAGGTTCCTCAAAAAGTATAAAACAATATAAACTTTTAGACTCATTCTGATGTTATATTAGATATACATAGGTAAATTTTGACCTCCAGGAACATTTCCAGAAGAAAATGTGAAGTGGAGCTTGAAGCGGCATATCTCACCACCCGGTTGCTAGGGTGTTCTGGGAGATTGCTACGGTGTTCTGGGTGTGTTGCTAGGTGTTTTTTTTAGGGTATTCTGGGTGGTTGCTATGGTGTTGCTATGCGGTTGCTAGGGTATTCTGGGTGGTTGAGAAGGTGTTCTGGGTGGTTGCTAGGGTGTTGCTAGGCGGTTTCTGGGGTGTTCTGGGTGGTTGCTAGGGTGTTGCCAGATGGTTGCTGGGGTGTTCTGGTTTATTTCTAGGGTGTTCTGGTGGTTGCTAGGCTGTTGCTTGGTGGTTGCTAGGGTGTTGTGGTTGGTTGGAGATTTACTTCTCATAATGTCATTTCAGCCAGAAAAATATTTTACCTACTGAACATGTTTCTGGCCCAAAAGAACAGGATCTTGAACTTTCCATACATACTCATAGACTATGTAATATAATATTCTGATGACATAGGTCAATTTTTGATCTCCATGAACACTTTTATGGCCCACGGGTACTTGATCTGTGGGTTAATATACCGAGAGATTTACATCTCATGATGTCATTTCAGCCAGTCAAATATTTGACCTACTGAACATGTTTCTGGCCCAAAAGTACTTGATCTTGAACTTTCCATACATACTCATAGACTCCAACAGATGCTTCCTAAGCCATGGAAAAGTCCATATCTGACCTTTTGAACTAATTTCTGGTCAAAGGTTCCTCAAAAAGTTTAAAACGATATAAACTTATAGACTCCTTTTCATGTTATATTACATAGGTCAATTTTTGACCTCCAGGAACACTTTTATGGCCCACGGGTCCTTGATCTGTGGGTTAATATACCAAGAGCTTTACTTCTCATGATGTCATTTCAGCCAGAAAGATATTTGACCTAGTGAACATATTTCTGGCCCAAAAGTACTTGACCTTGTACTTTCCATTCATACTCATAGACTCCATCAGATGCTTCCTAAGCCATAGAGAAGACCATATCTGACATATTGAACTCATTTCTGGTCAAAGGTTCCTCAAAAAGTATAAAACAATATAAACTTTTAGACTCCTTCTGATGTTATATTAGATATACATAGGTCAATTTTGACCTCCAGGAACATTTCCAGAAGAAAATGTGAAGTTGAGCTTGAAGCGGCAAATCTCACCACCCGGTTGCTAGGGTGTTCTGGGAGGTTGTTACGGTGTTCTGGGTGTGTTGCTAGGTGTTTTTTTAGGGTATTCTGGGTGGTTGCTATGGTGTTGCTATGCGGTTGCTAGGGTATTCTGGGTGGATGAGAAGGTGTTTTGGGTGGTTGCCAGGGTGTTGCTAGGCGGTTTCTGGGGTGTTCTGGGTGGTTGCTAGGGTGTTGCCAGATGGTTGATGGGGTGTTCTGGTTTGTTTCTAGGGTGTTCTGGTGGTTGCTAGGCTGTTGCTTGGTGATTGTTATGTTGTTCTAGTTGTTTGGAGATTTACTTCTCATGATGTCATTTCAGCCAGAAAAATATTTGACCTACTGAACATGTTTCTGGCCCAAAAGTACTTGATCTTGAACTTTCCATACATACTCATAGAGTCCAACAGATGCTTCCTAAGCCATGGAAAAGTCCATATCTGACCTTTTTAACTAATTTCTGGTCAAAGGTTCCTCAAAAAGTTTAAAACGATATAAACTTATAGACTCCTTTTCATGTTATTTTACATAGGTCAATTTTTGACCTCCAGGAACACTTTTATGGCCCACGGGTCCTTCATCTGTGGGTTAATATACCAAGAGCTTTACTTCTCATGATGTCATTTCAGCCAGAAAGATAATTGACCTAGTGAACATATTTCTGGCCCAAAAGTACTTGACCTTGTACTTTCCATTCATACTCATAGACTCCAAAAGATGCTTCCTAAGCAATAGAGAAGTCCATATCTGACATATTGAACTCATTTTTGGTCAAAGGTTCCTCAAAAAGTATAAAACAATATAAACTTTTAGACTCATTCTGATGTTATATTAGATATACATAGGTAAATTTTGACCTCCAGGAACATTTCCAGAAGAAAATGTGAAGTGGAGCTTGAAGCGGCATATCTCACCACCCGGTTGCTAGGGTGTTCTGGGAGATTGCTACGGTGTTCTGGGTGTGTTGCTAGGTGTTTTTTTAGGGTATTCTGGGTGGTTGCTATGGTGTTGCTATGCGGTTGCTAGGGTATTCTGGGTGGTTGAGAAGGTGTTCTGGGTGGTTGCTAGGGTGTTGCTAGGCGGTTTCTGGGGTGTTCTGGGTGGTTGCTAGGGTGTTGCCAGATGGTTGCTGGGGTGTTCTGGTTTATTTCTAGGGTGTTCTGGTGGTTGCTAGGCTGTTGCTTGGTGGTTGCTAGGGTGTTGTGGTTGGTTGGAGATTTACTTCTCATAATGTCATTTCAGCCAGAAAAATATTTTACCTACTGAACATGTTTCTGGCCCAAAAGAACAGGATCTTGAACTTTCCATACATACTCATAGACTATGTAATATAATATTCTGATGATATATTACATAGGTCAATTTTTGATCTCCATGAACACTTTTATGGCCCACGGGTACTTGATCTGTGGGTTAATATACCGAGAGATTTACATCTCATGATGTCATTTCAGCCAGTCAAATATTTGACCTACTGAACATGTTTCTGGCCCAAAAGTACTTGATCTTGAACTTTCCATACATACTCATAGACTCCAACAGATGCTTCCTAAGCCATGGAAAAGTCCATATCTGACCTTTTGAACTAATTTCTGGTCAAAGGTTCCTCAAAAAGTTTAAAACGATATAAACTTATAGACTCCTTTTCATGTTATATTACATAGGTCAATTTTTGACCTCCAGGAACACTTTTATGGCCCACGGGTCCTTGATCTGTGGGTTAATATACCAAGAGCTTTACTTCTCATGATGTCATTTCAGCCAGAAAGATATTTGACCTAGTGAACATATTTCTGGCCCAAAAGTACTTGACCTTGTACTTTCCATTCATACTCATAGACTCCATCAGATGCTTCCTAAGCCATAGAGAAGACCATATCTGACATATTGAACTCATTTCTGGTCAAAGGTTCCTCAAAAAGTATAAAACAATATAAACTTTTAGACTCCTTCTGATGTTATATTAGATATACATAGGTCAATTTTGACCTCCAGGAACATTTCCAGAAGAAAATGTGAAGTGGAGCTTGAAGCGGCAAATCTCACCACCCGGTTGCTAGGGTGTTCTGGGAGGTTGTTACGGTGTTCTGGGTGTGTTGCTAGGTGTTTTTTTAGGGTATTCTGGGTGGTTGCTATGGTGTTGCTATGCGGTTGCTAGGGTATTCTGGGCGGTTGCGAAGGTGTTCTGGGTGGTTGCTAGGGTGTTGCTAGGCGGTTGCTGCGGTGTTCTGGGTGGTTGCTAGGATGTTGCCAGATGGTTGCTGGGGTGTTCTGGTTTATTTCTAGGGTGTTTAGGTGGTTGCTAGGGTGTTCTGGTTGGTTGGAGATTTACTTCTCATAATGTCATTTCAGCCCTAAAAATATTTTACCTACTGAACATGTTTCTGGCCCAAAAGTACAGGATCTTGAACTTTCCATACATACTCATAGACTATGTAATATAATATTCTAATGATATATTACATAGGTCAATTTTTGACCTCCATGAACACTTTTATGGCCCACGGGTACTTGATCTGTGGGTTAATATACTGAGAGATTTACATCTCATGATGTCATTTCAGCCAGTCAAATATTTGACCTACTGAACATGTTTCTGGCCCAAAAGTACTTGATCTTGAACTTTCCATACATACTCATAGAGTCCAACAGATGCTTCCTAAGCCATGGAAAAGTCCATATCTGACCTTTTGAACTAATTTCTGGTCAAAGGTTCCTCAAAAATGTAAAACGATATAAACTTTTAGACTCATTCTGATGTTATATTAGATATACATAGGTCAATTTTGACCTCCAGGAACACTTCCAGAAGAAAATGTGAAGTGGAGCTTGAAGCGGCAAATCTCACCACCCGGTTGCTAGGGTGTTCTGGGAGGTTGCTACGGTGTTCTGGGTGTGTTGCTAGATGTTTTTTTAGGGTATTCTGGGTGGTTGCTATGGTGTTGCTATGCGGTTGCTAGGGTATTCTGGGTGGATGAGAAGGTGTTTTGGGTGGTTGCCAGGGTGTTGCTAGGCGGTTTCTGGGGTGTTCTGGGTGGTTGCTAGGGTGTTGCCAGATGGTTGATGGGGTGTTCTGGTTTGTTTCTAGGGTGTTCTGGTGGTTGCTAGGCTGTTGCTTGGTGATTGTTATGTTGTTCTAGTTGTTTGGAGATTTACTTCTCATGATGTCATTTCAGACAGAAAAATATTTGACCTACTGAACATGTTTCTGGCCCAAAAGTACTTGATCTTGAACTTTCCATACATACTCATAGAGTCCAACAGATGCTTCCTAAGCCATGGAAAAGTCCATATCTGACCTTTTTAACTAATTTCTGGTCAAAGGTTCCTCAAAAAGTTTAAAACGATATAAACTTATAGACTCCTTTTCATGTTATTTTACATAGGTCAATTTTTGACCTCCAGGAACACTTTTATGGCCCACGGGTCCTTCATCTGTGGGTTAATATACCAAGAGCTTTACTTCTCATGATGTCATTTCAGCCAGAAAGATAATTGACCTAGTGAACATATTTCTGGCCCAAAAGTACTTGACCTTGTACTTTCCATTCATACTCATAGACTCCAAAAGATGCTTCCTAAGCAATAGAGAAGTCCATATCTGACATATTGAACTCATTTTTGGTCAAAGGTTCCTCAAAAAGTATAAAACAATATAAACTTTTAGACTCATTCTGATGTTATATTAGATATACATAGGTAAATTTTGACCTCCAGGAACATTTCCAGAAGAAAATGTGAAGTGGAGCTTGAAGCGGCATATCTCACCACCCGGTTGCTAGGGTGTTCTGGGAGATTGCTACGGTGTTCTGGGTGTGTTGCTAGGTGTTTTTTTTAGGGTATTCTGGGTGGTTGCTATGGTGTTGCTATGCGGTTGCTAGGGTATTCTGGGTGGTTGAGAAGGTGTTCTGGGTGGTTGCTAGGGTGTTGCTAGGCGGTTTCTGGGGTGTTCTGGGTGGTTGCTAGGGTGTTGCCAGATGGTTGCTGGGGTGTTCTGGTTTATTTCTAGGGTGTTCTGGTGGTTGCTAGGCTGTTGCTTGGTGGTTGCTAGGGTGTTGTGGTTGGTTGGAGATTTACTTCTCATAATGTCATTTCAGCCAGAAAAATATTTTACCTACTGAACATGTTTCTGGCCCAAAAGAACAGGATCTTGAACTTTCCATACATACTCATAGACTATGTAATATAATATTCTGATGACATAGGTCAATTTTTGATCTCCATGAACACTTTTATGGCCCACGGGTACTTGATCTGTGGGTTAATATACCGAGAGATTTACATCTCATGATGTCATTTCAGCCAGTCAAATATTTGACCTACTGAACATGTTTCTGGCCCAAAAGTACTTGATCTTGAACTTTCCATACATACTCATAGACTCCAACAGATGCTTCCTAAGCCATGGAAAAGTCCATATCTGACCTTTTGAACTAATTTCTGGTCAAAGGTTCCTCAAAAAGTTTAAAACGATATAAACTTATAGACTCCTTTTCATGTTATATTACATAGGTCAATTTTTGACCTCCAGGAACACTTTTATGGCCCACGGGTCCTTGATCTGTGGGTTAATATACCAAGAGCTTTACTTCTCATGATGTCATTTCAGCCAGAAAGATATTTGACCTAGTGAACATATTTCTGGCCCAAAAGTACTTGACCTTGTACTTTCCATTCATACTCATAGACTCCATCAGATGCTTCCTAAGCCATAGAGAAGACCATATCTGACATATTGAACTCATTTCTGGTCAAAGGTTCCTCAAAAAGTATAAAACAATATAAACTTTTAGACTCCTTCTGATGTTATATTAGATATACATAGGTCAATTTTGACCTCCAGGAACATTTCCAGAAGAAAATGTGAAGTTGAGCTTGAAGCGGCAAATCTCACCACCCGGTTGCTAGGGTGTTCTGGGAGGTTGTTACGGTGTTCTGGGTGTGTTGCTAGGTGTTTTTTTAGGGTATTCTGGGTGGTTGCTATGGTGTTGCTATGCGGTTGCTAGGGTATTCTGGGTGGATGAGAAGGTGTTTTGGGTGGTTGCCAGGGTGTTGCTAGGCGGTTTCTGGGGTGTTCTGGGTGGTTGCTAGGGTGTTGCCAGATGGTTGATGGGGTGTTCTGGTTTGTTTCTAGGGTGTTCTGGTGGTTGCTAGGCTGTTGCTTGGTGATTGTTATGTTGTTCTAGTTGTTTGGAGATTTACTTCTCATGATGTCATTTCAGCCAGAAAAATATTTGACCTACTGAACATGTTTCTGGCCCAAAAGTACTTGATCTTGAACTTTCCATACATACTCATAGAGTCCAACAGATGCTTCCTAAGCCATGGAAAAGTCCATATCTGACCTTTTTAACTAATTTCTGGTCAAAGGTTCCTCAAAAAGTTTAAAACGATATAAACTTATAGACTCCTTTTCATGTTATTTTACATAGGTCAATTTTTGACCTCCAGGAACACTTTTATGGCCCACGGGTCCTTCATCTGTGGGTTAATATACCAAGAGCTTTACTTCTCATGATGTCATTTCAGCCAGAAAGATAATTGACCTAGTGAACATATTTCTGGCCCAAAAGTACTTGACCTTGTACTTTCCATTCATACTCATAGACTCCAAAAGATGCTTCCTAAGCAATAGAGAAGTCCATATCTGACATATTGAACTCATTTTTGGTCAAAGGTTCCTCAAAAAGTATAAAACAATATAAACTTTTAGACTCATTCTGATGTTATATTAGATATACATAGGTAAATTTTGACCTCCAGGAACATTTCCAGAAGAAAATGTGAAGTGGAGCTTGAAGCGGCATATCTCACCACCCGGTTGCTAGGGTGTTCTGGGAGATTGCTACGGTGTTCTGGGTGTGTTGCTAGGTGTTTTTTTAGGGTATTCTGGGTGGTTGCTATGGTGTTGCTATGCGGTTGCTAGGGTATTCTGGGTGGTTGAGAAGGTGTTCTGGGTGGTTGCTAGGGTGTTGCTAGGCGGTTTCTGGGGTGTTCTGGGTGGTTGCTAGGGTGTTGCCAGATGGTTGCTGGGGTGTTCTGGTTTATTTCTAGGGTGTTCTGGTGGTTGCTAGGCTGTTGCTTGGTGGTTGCTAGGGTGTTGTGGTTGGTTGGAGATTTACTTCTCATAATGTCATTTCAGCCAGAAAAATATTTTACCTACTGAACATGTTTCTGGCCCAAAAGAACAGGATCTTGAACTTTCCATACATACTCATAGACTATGTAATATAATATTCTGATGATATATTACATAGGTCAATTTTTGATCTCCATGAACACTTTTATGGCCCACGGGTACTTGATCTGTGGGTTAATATACCGAGAGATTTACATCTCATGATGTCATTTCAGCCAGTCAAATATTTGACCTACTGAACATGTTTCTGGCCCAAAAGTACTTGATCTTGAACTTTCCATACATACTCATAGACTCCAACAGATGCTTCCTAAGCCATGGAAAAGTCCATATCTGACCTTTTGAACTAATTTCTGGTCAAAGGTTCCTCAAAAAGTTTAAAACGATATAAACTTATAGACTCCTTTTCATGTTATATTACATAGGTCAATTTTTGACCTCCAGGAACACTTTTATGGCCCACGGGTCCTTGATCTGTGGGTTAATATACCAAGAGCTTTACTTCTCATGATGTCATTTCAGCCAGAAAGATATTTGACCTAGTGAACATATTTCTGGCCCAAAAGTACTTGACCTTGTACTTTCCATTCATACTCATAGACTCCATCAGATGCTTCCTAAGCCATAGAGAAGACCATATCTGACATATTGAACTCATTTCTGGTCAAAGGTTCCTCAAAAAGTATAAAACAATATAAACTTTTAGACTCCTTCTGATGTTATATTAGATATACATAGGTCAATTTTGACCTCCAGGAACATTTCCAGAAGAAAATGTGAAGTGGAGCTTGAAGCGGCAAATCTCACCACCCGGTTGCTAGGGTGTTCTGGGAGGTTGTTACGGTGTTCTGGGTGTGTTGCTAGGTGTTTTTTTAGGGTATTCTGGGTGGTTGCTATGGTGTTGCTATGCGGTTGCTAGGGTATTCTGGGTGGTTGAGAAGGTGTTTTGGGTGGTTGTTAGGCTGTTGCTAGGCGGTTTCTGGGGTGTTCTGGGTGGTTGCTAGGGTGTTGCCAGATGGTTGCTGGGGTGTTCTGGTTTGTTTCTAGGGTGTTCTGGTGGTTGCTAGGCTGTTGCTTGGTGGTTGCTATGGTGTTCTAGTTGTTTGGAGATTTACTTATCATGATGTCATTTCAGCCAGAAAAATATTTGACCTACTGAACATGTTTCTGGCCCAAAAGTACTTGATCTTGAACTTTCCATACATACTCATAGAGTCCAACAGATGCTTCCTAAGCCATGGAAAAGTCCATATCTGACCTTTTGAACTAATTTCTGGTCAAAGGTTCCTCAAAAAGTTTAAATCGATATAAACTTATAGACTCCTTTTCATGTTATATTACATAGGTCAATTTTTGACCTCCAGGAACACTTTTATGGCCCACGGGTCCTTGATCTGTGGGTTAATATACCAAGAGCTTTACTTCTCATGATGTCATTTCAGCCAGAAAGATATTTGACCTAGTGAACATATTTCTGGCCCAAAAGTACTTGACCTTGTACTTTCCATTCATACTCATAGACTCCAATAGATGCTTCCTAAGCCATAGAGAAGTCCATATCTGACATATTGAACTCATTTCTGGTCAAAGGTTCCTCAAAAAGTATAAAACAATATAAACTTTTAGACTCATTCTGATGTTATATTAGATATACATCGGTAAATTTTGACCTCCAGGAACATTTCCAGAAGAAAATGTGAAGTGGAGCTTGAAGCGGCATATCTCACCACCCGGTTGCTAGGGTGTTCTGGGAGGTTGCTACGGTGTTCTGGGTGTGTTGCTAGGTGTTTTTTTAGGGTATTCTGGGTGGTTGCTATGGTGTTGCTATGCGGTTGCTAGGGTATTCTGAGTGGTTGAGAAGGTGTTCTGGGTGGTTGCTAGGGTTTTGCTAGGCGGTTTCTGGGGTGTTCTAGGTGGTTGCTAGGGTGTTGCCAGATGGTTGCTGGGGTGTTCTGGTTTATTTCTAGGGTGTTCTGGTGGTTGCTAGGCTGTTGCTTGGTGGTTGCTATGGTGTTCTAGTTGTTTGGAGATTTACTTCTCATGATGTCATTTCAGCCAGAAAAATATTTGACCTACTGAACATGTTTCTGGCCCAAAAGTACTTGATCTTGAACTTTCCATACATACTCATAGAGTCCAACAGATGCTTCCTAAGCCATGGAAAAGTCCATATCTGACCTTTTGAACTAATTTCTGGTCAAAGGTTCCTCAAAAAGTTTAAAACGATATAAACTTATAGACTCCTTTTCATGTTATATTACATAGGTCAATTTTTGACGTCCAGGAACACTTTTATGGCCCACGGGTCCTTGATCTGTGGGTTAATATACCAAGAGCTTTACTTCTTATGATGTCATTTCAGCCAGAAAGATATTTGACCTAGTGAACATATTTCTGGCCCAAAAGTACTTGACCTTGTACTTTCCATTCATACTCATAGACTCCATCAGATGCTTCCTAAGCCATAGAGAAGACCATATCTGACATATTGAACTCATTTCTGGTCAAAGGTTCCTCAAAAAGTATAAAACAATATAAACTTTTAGACTCCTTCTGATGTTATATTAGATATACATAGGTCAATTTTGACCTCCAGGAACATTTCCAGAAGAAAATGTGAAGTGGAGCTTGAAGCCGCAAATCTCGCCACCCGGTTGCTAGGGTGTTCTGGGAGGTTGTTACGGTGTTCTGGGTGTGTTGCTAGGTGTTTTTTTAGGGTATTCTGGGTGGTTGCTATGGTGTTGCTATGCGGTTGCTAGGGTATTCTGGGTGGTTGAGAAGGTGTTTTGGGTGGTTACTAGGGTGTTGCTAGGCGGTTTCTGGAGTGTTCTGGGTGGTTGCTAGGGTGTTGCCAGATGGTTGATGGGGTGTTCTGGTTTGTTTCTGGGGTGTTCTGGTGGTTGCTAGGCTGTTGCTTGGTGGTTGCTAGGGTGTTCTGGTTGGTTGGAGATTTACTTCTCATAATGTCATTTCAGCCAGAAAA
Source organism: Pimephales promelas (assembly GCF_988280905.1). Taxonomy (NCBI): domain Eukaryota; kingdom Metazoa; phylum Chordata; class Actinopteri; order Cypriniformes; family Leuciscidae; genus Pimephales; species Pimephales promelas. The sequence goes on along the minus strand of NC_142775.1, from coordinate 10,454,560 downwards.
ATATTTTACCTACTGAACATGTTTCTGGCCCAAAAGAACAGGATCTTGAACTTTCCATACATACTCATAGACTATGTAATATAATATTCTGATGACATAGGTACATTTTTGACCTCCATGAACACTTTTATGGCCCACGGGTACTTGATCTGTGGGTTAATATACCGAGAGATTTACATCTCATGATGTCATTTCAGCCAGTCAAATAATTGACCTACTGAACATGTTTCTGGCCCAAAAGTACTTGATCTTGAACTTTCCATACATACTCATAGACTCCAACAGATGCTTCCTAAGCCATGGAAAAGTCCATATCTGACCTTTTGAACTAATTTCTGGTCAAAGGTTCCTCAAAAAGTTTAAAACGATATAAACTTATAGACTCCTTTTGATGTTATATTACATAGGTCAATTTTTGACCTCCAGGAACACTTTTATGGCCCACGGGTCCTTGATCTGTGGGTTAATATACCAAGAGCTTTACTTCTCATGATGTCATTTCAGCCAGAAAGATATTTGACCTAGTGAACATATTTCTGGCCCAAAAGTACTTGACCTTGTACTTTCCATTCATACTCATAGACTCCAATAGATGCTTCCTAAGCCATAGAGAAGTCCATATCTGACATATTGAACTCATTTCTGGTCAAAGGTTCCTCAAAAAGTATAAAACAATATAAACTTTTAGACTCATTCTGATGTTATATTAGATATACTAAATTCAAGGCTTCTGGTTATTCCTAGAATATCGAAGTCCAGTAAAGGAGGGAGGGCGTTCTCGCATTTAGCTCCAAAACTCTGGAATGGCCTTCCCGATACGGTCCGAGCCTCTGACTCGCTGACACAGTTTAAAACTAGATTAAAGACGCTTCTCTTTAGTCAAGCATTCACATAATGCTTACCTTCTAGTCCTCTGTTATGCCATACGGAACCGTTTGCCACTGAAACTGCTTAATGCACCAGTGGGGCTCGACAGCCTTTTAGACAAACTGGTCGGCTCGTATGGTTGGGTTGCGGAGAGTTCAGGTTACGGAGAGTTTGTGAGTTATAACGGAAATCATTATGAACATCAGCTATGCTAATTATTTCCCATCTGCCTTTCTGCTGTTATCTCGGGACGCTTGTCCCGAGAAAAATGGCGTTCGTCAGGTCCAGTTTTGTGTCCAGCCTCTCACGGGGATTTCGGATGCCCCAACGCCTGTGATGAGACGACTCAACGCCTGTGAAGAGACGACTCAACGCCTGCGATATGTTATGGCGCCGTTTGATTCATAAACAATATTTATATTTAATATTTATATTTAAACAATATGAATGTAAGCCAGAGGAGAACTGGCCCCCGACTGAGCCTGGGTTCTCCCAAGGTTTTTTCTCCATCCAATCTGATGGAGTTTGGTTCCTTGCCACTGTCGCCTTGCTTTTGGCTTGCTTTGAGCTTGCTCAGTTGGGGTTATTTAGTGTTTAGCAATGTTGTTGATCTGTGTTGTGCTACTTTCATGTTATCACTGTGAAGCTGCTTTGATACAATCTGTATTGTGAAAAGCGCTATATAAATAAATGTGACTTGACTTGACTTGACTTATACATCGGTAAATTTTGACGTCCAGGAACATTTCCAGAAGAAAATGTGAAGTGGAGCTTGAAGCGGCATATCTCACCACCCGGTTGCTAGGGTGTTCTGGGAGGTTGCTTCGGTGTTCTGGGTGTGTTGCTCGGTGTTTTTTAGGGGTATTCTGGGTGGTTGCTATGGTGTTGCTATGCGGTTGCTAGGGTATTCTGGGTGGTTGAGAAGGTGTTCTGGGTGGTTGCTAGGGTGTTGCTAGGCGGTTTCTGGGGTGTTCTGGGTGGTTGCTAGGGTGTTGCCAGATGGTTGCTGGGGTGTTCTGGTTTATTTCTAGGGTGTTCTGGTGGTTGCTAGGCTGTTGCTTGGTGGTTGCTAGGGTGTTCTGGTTGGTTGAAGATTTACTTCTCATAATTTCATTTCAGCCAGAAAAATATTTTGCCTACTGAACATGTTTCTGGCCCAAAAGTACAGGTTCTTGAACTTTCCATACATACTCATAGACTATGTAATATAATATTCTGAAGATATATTACATAGGTCAATTTTTGATCTCCATGAACACTTTTATGGCCCAAGGGTACTTGATCTGTGGGTTAATATACTGAGAGATTTACATCTCATGATGTCATTTCAGCCAGTCAAATATTTGACCCACTGAACATGTTTCTGGCCCAAAAGTACTTGATCTTGAACTTTCCATAGATACTCATAGACTCCAACAGATGCTTCCTAAGCCATGGAAAAGTCCATATCTGACCTTTTGAACTAATTTCTGGTCAAAGGTTCCTCAAAAAGTTTAAAACGATATAAACTTATAGACTCCTTTTGATGTTATATTACATAGGTCAATTTTTGACCTCCAGGAACACTTTTATGGCCCACGGGTCCTTGATCTGTGGGTTAATATACCAAGAGCTTTACTTCTCATGATGTCATTTCAGCCAGAAAGTTATTTGACCTAGTGAATATATTTCTGGCCCAAAAGTACTTGACCTTGTACTTTCCATTCATACTCATAGACTCCAACAGATATTTCCTAAGCCATAGAGAAGTCCATATCTGACATATTGAACTCATTTCTGGTGAAAGGTTCCTCAAAAAGTATAATACAATATAAACTTTTAGAATCCTTCTGATGTTATATTAGATATACATAGGTCAATTTTGACCTCCAGGAACAATCCAGAAGAAAATGTGAAGTGGACCTTGAAGCGTCAAATCTCACCACCCGGTTGCTAGGGTATTCTGGGAGGTTGCTACGGTGTTCTGGGTGTGTTGCTAGGTGTTTTTTTAGGGTATTCTGGAAAATGTAAAGTGGAGCTTGAAGCGGCATATCTCACCACCCGGTTGCTAGGGTGTTCTGGGAGGTTGCTACGGTGTTCTCGGAGTGTTGCTAGGTGTTTTTTTAGGGTATTCTGGGTGGTTGCTATGGTGTTGCTATGCGGTTGCTAGGGTATTCTGGGTGGTTGAGAAGGTGTTCTGGGTGGTTGCTAGGGTGTTGCTAGGCGGTTTCTGGGGTGTTCTGGGTGGTTGCTAGGGTGTTGCCAGATGGTTGCTGGGGTGTTCTGGTTTATTTCTAGGGTGTTCTGGTGGTGGCTAGGCTGTTGCTTGGTGGTTGCTAGGGTGTTCTGGTTGGTTGGAGATTTACTTCTCATAATGTCATTTCAGCCAGAAAAATATTTTACCTACTGAACATGTTTCTGGCCCAAAAGAACAGGATCTTGAACTTTCCATACATACTCATAGACTATGTAATATAATATTCTGATGATATATTACATAGGTCAATTTTTGATCTCCATGAACACTTTTATGGCCCACGGGTACTTGATCTGTGGGTTAATTTACCGAGAGATTTACATCTCATGATGTCATTTCAGCCAGTCAAATATTTGACCTACTGAACATGTTTCTGGCCCAAAATTACTTGATCTTGAACTTTCCATACATACTCATAGACTCCAACAGATGCTTCCTAAGCCATGGAAAAGTCCATATCTGACCTTTTGAACTAATTTCTGTTCAAAGGTTCCTCAAAAAGTTTAAAACGATATAAACTTATAGACTCCTTTTGATGTTATATTACATAGGTCAATTTTTGACCTCCAGGAACACTTTTATGGCCCACGGGTCCTTGATCTGTGGGTTAATATACCAAGAGCTTTACTTCTCATGATGTCATTTCAGCCAGAAAGTTATTTGACCTAGTGAACATATTTCTGGCCCAAAAGTACTTGACCTTGTACTTTCCATTCAAACTCATAGACTCCAACAGATGCTTCCTAAGCCATCGAGAAGTCCATATCTGACATATTGAACTCATTTCTGGTCAAAGGTTCCACAAAAAGTATAAAACAATATAAACTTTTAGACTCCTTCTGATGTTATATTAGATATACATAGGTCAATTTTGACCTCCAGGAACATTTCCAGAAGAAAATGTGAAGTGGAGCTTGAAGGGGCAAATCTCACCACCTGGGTGAGATTTGCCGCTGCTAGGGTGTTCTGGGAGGTTGCTACGGTGTTCTGGGTGTGTTGCTAGGTGTTTTTTTAGGGTATTCTGGGTGGTTGCTATGGTGTTGCTATGCGGTTGCTAGGGTATTCTGGGTGGTTGAGAAGGTGTTTTGGGTGGTTGCTAGGGTGTTGCTAGGCGGTTTCTGGGGTGTTCTGGGTAGTCTGTGTGGTTTCTAGGTGGTTTGTAGTGTCCAAATTACTAAAGAGTTTAGTATGTATAGAAAGTTCAATATCAGGTACTCGTAGGACAGATATATGTTCAGTCGGTCAAATATCTTTCTGCTCATAAAACATCATAAGTAGTAAATTTCAATGTATAGTAACCTAATGATCAAGTACCCTTTGACCAGAAATGAGTTCAATTGGTCAGATATAAACAATCCATATGGCTAATGTGTTCAAGATCTAGTACTCGTGGGCCAGTTCTATGGCAAATCCCACTAAACATTATCTTCTGGAAATGTGCCATAAATGTGTTACATAGGTCAAAAATTGACTTGTGTATAGCTAATACAACATCAGAAGGAGTCTATGAGTTTATATTGTTATGGTAAAAGGGTTTCAAACAATTATGTAATAAAATAATCGATTAGTTAAGAGCTAAATCATGCAAAAAACATTATAGAAACTCTATAGTAACCATATGTGAACACTACCAACCACCTGGTAACACCATAGCAACAACCCAGACCTAACGACCTTGTAACGACCTAAAACACCCTAGCAACACCCTAGCAACCACCCAGAAACCCCCACCAACAAACAAGAACACCCCAGCAACCACCTAACAACACCCTAGCAACCATCCAGAACAACCTGGCAACAGCCTAGGAACAACCTAGCAACATTAGCACCTTAGCAACCACCCAGAATACTGGTAATGTATGTAATATAACATCCGAATGAGTATGTATGTATGAGTATGTATGGAAAGTTCAAAGTCAAGTACTTTTGGGCCAGAAACATGTTCAGTAGGTAAAATATTTTTTCTGGCTGAAATTACATCATGAGAAGTAAATCTCCAACCAACCAGAACACCCTAGCAACCACCCAGAACACCCTAGAAACAAGCCAGAACACCCCAGCAACTGCCTAGCAACACCCTAGCAACCACCCAGAACACTTTCGCAACCACCCAGAATACCCTAGCAAACGCATAGAAACACCATAGCAACCACCCAGAATACCCTAAAAAAACACCTAGCAACACACCCAAAACACCGTAGCAACCTCCCAAAACACCCTAGCAACCGGGTGGTGAGATTTGCCGCTTCAAGCTCCACTTCATATTTTATTCTGGAAACGTGCCATATATGTGTTCCTGGAGGTCATAATTGACCTATGGATATCTAATATAACATCAGAAGGAGTCTAAAAGTTTATATTGTTTTAAACTTTTTGAGGAACCTTTGACCACAAATGAGTTCAATATGTCAGATATGGACCTCTCAATGGCTTAGGAAGCATCTGTTGGAGTCTATGAGTATGAATGGAAAGTACAAGGTCAAAGTACTTTTGGACCAGAAATATGTTCAGTAGGTCATATTTGTCTGGCTGAAATGACATCATGAGATGTAAATCTCTCGGTATATTACAGTTTTTCTCGATTGTTTACACACATTTTCTGAAAGAATGCCTCATATTCTCAGAACTCTACACACAAATCTAAAAACACTCACACAATCGGCAAAACCCCTCAATTCTCCTGCAAAATGAAACTTTACATTCAAAACAATGTTAGTTCTTCTCAAAATGGTATTTTGTTTTCAAATGACACACACAAACCATCATATGAATAGACATTTATAAGAACCAGTTGAACACTGATGTGCTCAAAGTAAAACACTATGATGAATGGAAAACACTTCTTCTCCATTCATCATAATGACTTAGGCCTTTTTTGTTCAGTGTTACACTTACTACAGATATTACATACATAACTGTGTTGTAAAATATTTGAGAATATTGTTTTTTATACCCAGAACACACAAATACACGGTAACAAATATATTTTATTTTTCCCACAAAATCAATGGGAGATAGATCGCACATTTTGTACACCCCAACCAACACAAAGTTGCACATACAGTGGTCTACATACAAAACAACAGAATTTTTTATGCTGTTACAGTAAAAAAAGAAATAAAAAAAATATCTATGCTGCATCCTCTCTTTGGTTTTGGTATTTTATGCTAAAGCCCTGATCGCTAATTGTAAAACTGTGTGAAATATGTTTGCCCATGTGACGAGTCAGTGTGAGTATTTGAATGGCAGTGTGTTCCTCATGAAAACAAGAGATTTTCTGCATGAAAACTGTGCCAAATGCAGAGAATTGTGTGTAGTGTTTTGAAAAAAAGTGTGTTTTAGAACTGCAAATTGAGTGTAAAGCAGGAATTGTGCTTGTAGTTCAGTAGAATTGGTTCAGGGGGTTGGTGAATGAGTTACATGTTGTGGTCATTGTGTCTCAAGTACCAGAAAATGTGTGTAAACAATCGAGAAAAACTGTAACCCACAGATCAAGTATCCGTGGGCCATAAAAGTGTTCATGGAGGTCAAAAATTGACCTATGTAATATAACATCAGAATTTTATATTACATAGTCTCTGAGTATGTATGGAAAGTTCAAGATCAAGTACTTTTGGGCCAGAAACATATTCAGTAGGTAAAATATTTTTCTGGCTGAAATGACATCATGAGAAGTAAATCTCCAACAAATCATAACACCCTAGCAACCACCCAGAACACCCTAGAAACAAACCAGAACACCCCAGCAACCATCTGGCAACACCCTAGCAACCACCCAGAACACCCCAGCAACCGCCAGCAACACCCTAGCAACCACCCAGAACACCTTCACAACCACCCAGAATACCCTAGCAAACGCATAGCAACACCATGGCAACCACCCAGAATACCCTAAAAAAACACCTAGCAACACACCCAGAACACCATAGCAACCTCCCAGAACACCCTAACAAGGAACCTTTGAAAAGAAATAAGTTCAATAGGTCAGATATGGACTTCTCTATGGCTTAGGAAGCATCTATTGGAGTTTATGAGTATGTGTGGAAAGTTCAAGATCAAGTACTTTTGGGCCAGAAACATGTTCAGTAGGTGAAATATTTGTCTGGCTGAATTGACATCATGAGAAGTAAATCTTTCGGTATATTAACCCAGAGATCATGACCCGTGGGCCATGAAAATGTTCCTGGAGGTCAAAAATTGACCTATGTAATATAACATCAGAAGGAGTCTATAAGTTTATATTGTTTTAAACTTTTTGAAGAAATTTGAGGTCTTTTCCATCGCTTAGGAAGCATCTATTGGAGTCTATGAGTATGTATGGGAAGTTCAAGATTCAGAAAGTTCATGCTCAGTAGGTCAAATATCTGTCTGGCTGAAATAACATCATGAGAAGGATCAATTAATTACCCATGGGCTAGAAATATGTTCAGTAGGTCAAAAAGGAACCTATATAACATCAGATTGAGTCTATCAGTTGATATTATTTAAAAACATTTGAGGAAACATAGACCAGAAATTAATTCAATAGGTCAGATATAGACTTCTCTATGGCTTAGAATCAAGTACCCGTGAGCCAGAAATATGTTCACTAGGACAAAAAGGAACCTATCTATAGCTTATAAATCATCAAAAGTCAATAAGTTAATATTTCTTAAAACCTTTGAGGACCCTTTAACTCTTTCGCATGGATTCTACTACTAATTATTTTGTGCACTGACGAAAAAACATCACTTGAGCGGTCGTGCAATGCAATAACTTACTCGTTCGTTTGTGCAAAAAAAGTGATGTGTAATGCATGTGTTTTGTAACAAGGGAAATAATTGCATTAGTTGTTGCATTTCTGTGATGAAGAGAAATCGTTGCCATTAAGAACGTTGTGCATAAAGAATGTTGTGCATCAAAAATAACATATAGGCTATGTAATATACACTTTATTGCATTCAAGAACTAAACCCTTCCTTAGTGCTTTGACTGGATAACGTGTGTTGTTTCATTGCAATGTTTACATTTTCTAATGTATTCTTCTTTGCAATGAAAAGAAAGGATAAAACACGCGTGCTTTTCCATGCATTTCCATTCTACAACTAATTAATTTGTGTTTTGACGAGAAAACATCACAAGAGCGATCGCTTTACAATGCATACACTAACTTGTTCCTTTGTGCAACGAAGAGATTTGCAATGATTGTGCTTTAGGATTGCATTGCACAATAACTAACCTTTGTCCAATGAAAAGAAAACACCTAAGATGTGTTTCATCGCATTGCATGACATATCTATCTTGTTCCTCGTTAAGCATATGCACGCAATAACTAACCTCTGTGCAATGAAATGAAAACACCTAAGATGTGTTTCACCGCATTGCATGACATATCTAACTTGTTCCCCGTTATGCATATGCACGCAATAACTAACCTCTGTGCATTGACAAGAAAAAACCTAAGATGTGTTTCATTGCATTGCATGATATATATATAACTTGTTTCTCGTTATGCAATTATGTTTCTCGTTATGTCATGCAATGTGATGAAACACATTTTAGATGTTTTCTTTTCATTGCAGAGAGGTTGGTTATTGCGTGCATATGCATACGATGCGATGAAACACATCTTAGGTGTTTTCTTTTCATTGCACAAAGGTTAGTTATTGCGTGCATATTCATAACGAGGAACAAGTTAGATATGTCATGCAATGCACTGAAACACATCTTGGTGTTTCTTTTTCATTGCACAGAGGTTAGTTATTGCGTGCATATGCATAACGAGGAACAAGTTAGATACTTCATGCAATGCAATGAAACACATGTTAGATGTTTTCTTTTCGGTGCACAGAGGTTAGTTATTGCGTGCACATGTATAACGAGGAACAAGTTAGATAGGTCATGCAATTCAATGAAACACATCTTAGATGTTTTCTTTTCATTTCACAGAGGTTAGTTATTGCGTGCATATGCAATGCAATCCTAAAGCACAAGCATTGCAAATTTCTTCGTTAGACAAAGGAACAAGTTAGTATATGCATTGTAAAGCGATCGCTCTTGTGATGTTTTCTCATCAAAACACAAATTCATTAGTTGTAGAATGCATGGAAAAGCACGGAAATGCATGGAAAAGCACGCGTGTTTTATCTTTTCTTTTCATTGCAAAGAAGAATAAGTTAGAAAATGTAAGCATTGCAATGAAACAACACACGTTATCCAGACAAAGCACTAAGGAAGGGTTTTGCTCTTGAATGAAATAAAGTGCATATTACATATATGTTATTTTTGATGCACAGCGTTCTTCATGAACAATCCACATCTCTTCATTGCACAAAGCAACGGGTGTTGTTTTATTGTAATGCATAAAATATCGAACTTGTTCCTCTTTGCAATGAAAAGAAAATGTATGCATGTGCTTTCGCATGCATTTCTATTTTACAAACTAGATTGTTTGTGCACAGACGAGAAAACATCACGTTATGTCTTTTCATTGCAACGAAGAACAAGTTAGATTGTTATGCAATCCAATGAAACATATTAGGTGTTTTCTTTACATTGCACAGAGACACATGTTTGTTATTGCGTGCATATTCTTTATTGCACAACGTTAGACGTTAGATATGTTTTCTTTGAACAACGGAATATGAGTTAGTTCCCTTTCGAAGGGAACTCAACAATACGTCGAATGACGCTATGGGGAACGCCTCAGGCGTGACAGGTGTCTGAAATCAAATATCAACTCACAGTAATCAGGTTGACCGGCGACAGCCCGTGCATCATCAGCTTGAATGATGAGCGCGTCAATCTGGATGTATAAGAAGGGCGCCTTGAAACCGTGACAACATCTTTTCGTCTTCAGGGACTGTTTGTCTGTGTGATAGTATCAACGATTAAGCGCGCAGAGACGTGGAGAAACACTTTGCGCGAGTGTGCCGACTTGTGTCCAGATATTTGACACCGGAGGATTCACACGATCTGTGCGTGTTCTGCCTGAGAGAAGAGCATGTGCGGGAAGCTCTCGAGGGAGTTTTTTGCGCGAACTGAGAGTTTTCCTTTCAGAACTCTCTGCTCTCGTCTGACCCACTTTTCGAGGGAAGTGGGCGCGGCATCTGAACCCCGCGGTTCCGGTTCCCGCTCGGGCTGAGGCTCAGTGGCGGTTGAGCTCGTGGAGCTTTCAGATGGAGCTGGCAGATTATCGGGAGAGGGGCGTTAACCTCGCGGATGATCTACCAGCTGAGTTACAGATTAATGTTGAACATCTAAGAAGAGAGAAAATGAGCGCTCTCTCTCTTTGGTGAATCTGTAACTGTTCTCTTTGGGCAGGGCAGGAGTTGGCTGTAATATATATATATATATATATATATATATATATATATATATTAGGGGTGTAACGGTACATGTATTCGTATTGAACCATTTCGGTTCGAGGCTTCCGGTTCGGTACGCATACAAACCGAACGATTGCTTGGACCATTTTTCTTGCCAGCAAAATTCGTGCTGACGCGGCCAACACAACGTTGCGCAACATCCAAATGGCAAGGGTAATGAAAGCAGAACGAAACTGCGCTCCTCGTAATGTGCTTCACGGATCGTTTATCAGTTCGGACCAGCAACATCTGTGCAGCGCGAGCCGATCTCGATCAAGCAACACTGTTACCACACCGCGCTAAGAGATCCGGTAAAGAAAACATTTGAATTCGCCACTGAGGTAATAACATCGCTGCGAGATCTAGTGAGATGCATTCACATTTCTCCGTTATTAACCGTAGATCTCTATTAGATCAAACAGCGCTGTCATGGAAACCAGGAGAAACATTGTGCCGTAAATGAACTAGTACTTTACGTCCACAGACCAGCAACATTCACCATGGATTTAATATAGTAACACTAACTGTAACCAGTTTGGCTGGAATGGTGAAATGCTTTCAACTTCACACATCTTTTTCCAGCACTTCAAAATTCAAATATTATATAAATAAATATATATTTAAATGTTATTTTTAATGTGATGACCAAAACATTATTTGTTCATCCTTCAAAGATGACCCCTATTTATAAACCTGAAAGTTTCAAGATCTAGGAAAACTCACACTTATTTAAAAATATTTTTTCTTTAAACAAATAGGAAATTTCTCTGGCATTTCTTTCTTTTTGCTGTATCGAAAACATACCGAACCGTGACTTTAAAACCGAGGTACGTACCGAACCGTGATTTTTGTGTACCGTTACACCCCTAATATATATAGAAAAGGATGTCAGTTTGGTTGAGACCGAATCATTTCAGCCCTCCTGCCCAGTGTACGCTGAGCTGGTTGACATTATGGGGCGCGCCTCAGACAGATTGCTGTTGCAGTGGAGGCGCGTCTGGGAGGAACCCGCTCATGGTATTTTGGATGGCTGGTTCCTCCCCACCCATAAGCCACCAGCCCGGATGAGCCTTCCATTCGTTTCCGATCTCCACGCTGGGATCGAAAGGGTATGGAAGAATCCGTTCTCCTCACGTCTCTATCTGCATCAGCGGGCTAGTTTCGCTGCTGTGGAGGGAGCCGTGGAGAACGGATAAGTGTCGAGGCCGCCAGTGGACGAGACGTTGGCTAACTATCTCGTCTCTGGTTGGTCCTCTTCACTAAGAGCTCTGACCCTGTCATCCAAGCTGCTCAAGACATCTTCATGCTTGAATGACAGAGCGTACACGGCAGCAGGTCAGGCAGGTGCGGTTCTGCACGCCCTTGTGGTCCTCAGGCCTACCAGACCGATCTGTTGCGGGACTCCGGGCCACCAAGCAGTCTGCTGTTCTGTCGGTGCTATGGTGGCCACGGAGAGACATCTGTGGGAGCTCCCACATACTGTGGTGGCCAGGTTACAGGCCTCACCAGGCCTTCCTGGTTATGAGCTCCCACTGATTGTGGTCACCGGGTTACAGGCCTCACCAGGCCTTCCTGGTTATGAGCTCCCACATGCTGTGGTCGCTGGGTTACAGGCTTCACCAGGCCTTCCTGGTTATGAGCTCCCACTTACTGTGGTCGCCAGGTTAAAGGCCTCACCAGGCCTTCCTGGTTATGAGCTCCCACACATTGTGGTCGCCAGGTTACAGGCCTCACCAGGCCTTCCTGGTTATGAGCTCCCACATGCTGTGGTCACCAGGTTACAGGCCTCACCAGGCTTTCCTGGTTATGAGCTCCCACATACTGTGGTCGCCAGGTTACAGGCCTCACCAGGCCTTCCTCGTTATGAGCTCCCACATACTGTGGTCGCTAGGTTACAGGCCTCACTAGGCCTTCCTGGTTATGAGCTCCCACACATTGTGGTCGCTACGTTACAGGCCTCAAAGGGGCCTTCCTGGTTATAGTTCCCACATACTGTGGTTGCCGGGTTACAGGCCTCACCAGGCCTTCCTGGTTATGAGCTCCCACTTATTGTGGTCGCCAGGTTACAGGCCTCACCAGGCCTTCCTGGTTATGAGCTCCCACATGCTGTGGTCGCTGGGTTACAGGCTTCACCAGGCCTTCCTGGTTATGAGCTCCCACATACTGTGGTCACCAGGATACGAGCTCTAACGTACTGTGGTCGCCAGGTTAAAGGCCTCACCAGGCCTTCCTGGTTATGAGCTCCCACACATTGTGGTCGCCAGGTTACAGGCCTCACCAGGCCTTCCTGTTTATGAGCTCCCACATACTGTGGTCGCCAGGTTACAGGCCTCACCAGGCCTTCCTGGTTATGAGCTCCCACACATTGTGGTCGCTAGGTTACAGGCCTCAAAGGGGCCTTCCTGGTTATGAGTTCCCACATACTGTGGTGGTCAGGTTATAGGCCTCACCAGGCCTTCCTGGTGATGAGCTCCCACACATGGTGGTTGCTAGGTTACAGGCCTCAAAGGGGCCTTCCTGGTTATGAGTTCCCACATACTGTGGTAGTCAGTTTACAGGCCTCACCCAGCCTTCCTGAATGTGGGCTCCCACATGATGCGGTAGCCAGACTACAGCCTCACCACCTTCCCTGAGCACTTTGCTCCCACTCTGTGGTCACCAGGCTTCAGGCTTCATTGGCCTTCCTGGTTGTGAGTTGTCACATGTCAGGTTGCAGGCTTCACCAGGCCTTCCTGAATGTGAAACCCCCACTTTTCGTGGTCGCTAAGTTGTAGTGGTGAGTCTTCACATGTCAGGCTGCAGGCCTCAGCGGCCTTCCTGAATGTGAGCTCCCCATGCATTGGGACTATCGGGTGTTAGGCCTTGTCAGGCCTTCCTGATTATGGGTTCCTACTTGTTGTGGCTGCCAGGTTACAGGCCTCAAGTTCGGCCTTTCTGAATTCAGAGTGAAGTACACTAACCCCTACTTCACCTATTATTGTGGTAAATCACATGACGGGATGTCTTGTGTACTTTCTAAAATCCATTTTGTATGGTAAGGGTCACGCGTGGTATGCTTCGGTCCCTTCTTATGTGGCTCAGACCCCGGTCTTCCCTTGGGTCCCACTTTAAGTGGCGTCCTGTCACTGGCTACAGGGACGCCCTTCTCTGGCTAACTTCTGGAAGAAGTAGCTTCCACTTGGTGGAGTAAGCTCCCACAGGTTGTGGTCACCAGGCTGGGTCTCACTGACCTTCCTGAGTACGAGCTCCCACCCAATGTGGTCGCCAGGTTACAGGCCTTACCAGGCCTTCCTGGTCATGAGCTCCCACACACTGTGGTCGCCAGGTTACAGGCCTCAACAGGCCTTCCTGGGTATGAGCTCCCACATATTGTGGTTGCTGGGTTACAGGCCTCACCAGGCCTTCCTGAATTCAGAGTGAAGTACACAAACCCATACTTCACCTATTATTGTGGTAAGTCACCCGACGAGATGTCTTGTGCACTTTTCAAAATCCATTTCTTATGGTGAGGGTCACGCGCAGTATGCTTCGGTCCCTTCTTATGTGGTTCAGACTCCGGTTCTTCACTTTGGGTCCCACTCTAGATGTGTCTTTGTCGCAATACATTACGACAGGCACTTCCCTTGTTCGAGCTATCTCCCACAACTGGTGGTTTTAGGTCTCATTAGACCTTTTTCGAAGGTAGCCCCACATTGTGGGTCTGTCAGGTTCTAGCCTCTGGCTTTCCTGAAGGATGAGCTTCCACATGCTGTGGTCGTTGGGTTTCAGGCCGCACAACGTACGGCCTTCCTGACATGAGCCCTCATGTATCGGAGCTCCCCACACATGGGGTCATCAGGTCTTAGGTCTCTTTGACCTTCCTGATTTTGATCCCTCTCTTACTTCCTCAGTGCTCAAAAGCGAGCACTGGGTGGAAACTCGTGGATTGAGTGTACCATTGGTTCGAGGTTGAGTCACACTCTCCGGAGGATCCCGTCTCTGTGATCCGAAACTCGATGGTTTCCGCCAGCTTCGCGGGCCTTCAGTTTTTGGATGCCTTTTCTAGGCAATTTCCAGAGGCTCTGTCTTGGACAGACAGGCTATGGCCAGACTGTGTGTCTTAGTACAGATCACCAGGCCAGCCTGGGGGCATTTCAGGAGGAGTGTTCTCCTGAATAGTGACTGGCTGGGGGTCCCTTTGGCCCCCTAGCCACACTCCCTAGAAGGGACCCCTTCTATTTTGAAGTTGTGGTCCTAAAGCCTTTGAGCTGGCCCTGATTTACTCACGTTATTACGTTCTGGTTTTTCTTGGTTCATTAGCTTGGGCTATGACCGGTAGGGAGTGCTGTCACTGACAGCCCGATGTAACATAGGGTGAGTGGTTTCAGTGTTCCTTGGAATTACTGGTTCTGACAGTTGTCACTGCCTTTCGGCATGCACTCCCCTCAGCATGGCGGAGTGGGTATTTCGTTCCCCATAGCGTCATTCGACGTATTGTTGAGTTCCCTTCGAAAGGGAACGTCTCAGGTTACGACTGTAACCTATGTTCCCTGAGAACAGGGAACGAGACAATACGTCTCGTTGCCATGCCTCGGGGCCTGCCTGCAACAGTCCCTTCAGACGATAGGATGTTGTCACGGTTTCAAGGCGCCCTTCTTATACATCCAGATTGACGCGCTCATCATTCAAGCTGATGATGCACGGGCTGTCGCCGGTCAACCTGATTACTGTGAGTTGATATTTGATTTCAGACACCTGTCACGCCTGAGGCGTTCCCCATAGCGTCATTCGACGTATTGTCTCGTTCCCTGTTCTCAGGGAACATAGGTTACAGTCGTAACCTGAGACATTATTGCATGCGTTGTAAGGAAACAGCTAATGGCAACGATTTCTCTTCATCACAGAAATGCAACAGCGAATGCAATTATTTCCCTTGTTACAAAACACATGCATTACACATCTCTTTGTTGCACAAAGGAACGAGTAAGTTATTGCATTGCGCGACCGCTCAAGTGATGTTTTTTCGTCAGTGCACAAAAGAATTAGTAGTAGAATGGTTCATTAGCTTGGGCTATGACCAAGCTCCGCCCCTCCCGGTCTTCGAGATCTCCACCCGGAACCGCTTCTCCCCTCTTCGCGAGCCGGAACGCGACGACGCCGTGATCATCGGCACATCCATAGTCCGCCATGTCCGCGCTAATTCGGATAAAGGTAAAGTGCGCACTCACTGCTTTCCTGGTGCTCGTGTTCTTGATGTTGCTGCACAGGTTCCCGAGATCCTGAACGGGGACGAGCGCGTCGGAGCTGTTGTGCTGCACGCGGGAGCGAACGACATCAGGCTGCGGCAGACGGAGGTTCTGAAGAAGGACTACAGGAGCCTGATCGAGACGGTACGCAGCACAGCGCCTAAAGCAGCGATCATCGTGTCTGGACCGCTTCCCACGTACAGACAAGGACAGGAAAGGTTCAGTAGACTTTTTGCATTAAATGAATGGTTAATGTCATTGTGTAATGAACAGGGGCTGCACTTTGTAAATAACTGGCATCTGTTTTGGGAAAGACCGAGGCTGTACAGCACAGAAGACTTTAACAAGATGCAAAAGCATCACAGCATGATCCCATGTGACACACTAGCCTTAGCCCTCTAGCATTCCACGCGTGCCCTCTCGCCTATTTGATCGTCTCATTTTACACCCGTTTCACTGAATCCTGGTTATTTCCGACATTTCAATCCTAAATTAGTAGTGATAGTTGTAGTATCACTACTAATTTACTGATCATCCGTTATAATGGCGAACATATCAGATGCGTGTCTAACATTACCTTTGAGTGCAGATGAAGACACATTCGAGCTCTTCACGGTGAAGCAGGAGCTGGAATACGTCGAGAAACAGATCCGCGGTCTGCTGGTGAAGCAAGCCGAGCTGCTGGATCGGCGCTCAACGCTTGAAGCATCACGCGCCGACGCTAACAAATCAAATCACTCTTTGACTCCGAGTTCATCTACGCCGTACGTTACTCTGCCGAGGAAGATGCGATCATCTAAGGCTTCATTCACTCCGGCACCGAAACAACATGGACCATGGATCACACAGCGGAAGACTCGAGCCAGAGCTGCCTCTCCGCCCCTCCCGGTCTTCGAGATCTCCACCCGGAACCGCTTCTCCCCTCTTCGCGAGCCAGAACGCGACGACGCCGTGATCATCGGCACATCCATAGTCCGCCATGTCCGCGCTAATTCGGATAAAGGTAAAGTGCGCACTCACTGCTTTCCTGGTGCTCGTGTTCTTGATGTTGCTGCACAGGTTCCCGAGATCCTGAACGGGGACGAGCGCGTCGGAGCTGTTGTGCTGCACGCGGGAGCGAACGACATCAGGCTGCGGCAGACGGAGGTTCTGAAGAAGGACTACAGGAGCCTGATCGAGACGGTACGCAGCACAGCGCCTAAAGCAGCGATCATCGTGTCTGGACCGCTTCCCACGTACAGACAAGGACAGGAAAGGTTCAGTAGACTTTTTGCATTAAATGAATGGTTAATGTCATTGTGTAATGAACAGGGGCTGCACTTTGTAAATAACTGGCATCTGTTTTGGGAAAGACCGAGGCTGTACAGCACAGATGGTCTCCATCCCAGCCGAATCGGAGCGGCTGTGCTGTCGGACAACATTTCCAAGACATTACGCACCAGATGACTAATGAGTCAAAGTCCAAATTACAGCCTTTGCGGTCCAAACTTAACTAATAAGCATAGTGTGGAACATTATATAGAAACTGTGTCTATTCCTCGTTTAGTGAAGCCAAACAATAAATCTAGTGTAGGATCTAGCAAAAATCTTATTGTAATTAAACCAGAAAATCTAAATATCAGTCAACAAAAACAATTTCTAAAGCTAGGTCTCCTAAACATTAGATCGCTCACACCTAAGGCGGTTATCGTAAATGAAATGGTCACAGACAATAACTTCGATGTTCTGTGCCTTACTGAAACCTGGCTTAAACCAAATGAGTATTTCGGTCTAAACGAATCTACTCCGCCAGGATACTGTTATAAACATGAGCCTCGTCTGATCGGTCGTGGCGGCGGTGTTGCAACAATCTATAAAGATATTTTTAATATTACTCAGAAAACAGGTCACAGGTTTAATTCATTTGAAGTACTTGTGCTAAATGTTACGCTCTTAGATATAAGAAGGAAATCTATATTATCTCTAGCCCTGGCTACTGTATATAGACCTCCAGGGCCATATGCTGAATTCCTAAAAGAGTTTGCAGACTTTCTCTCGGATCTATTGGTAAATGTCGATAAAGCAATAATTGCTGGAGATTTTAACATACACGTAGATAATACAAATGATGCTTTTTGGGGCTGCGTTTACAGATTTATTAAACTCCTTTGGGGTCAAACAAAACGTCAGTGGTCCCACTCATCGTCTAAATCATACACTAGATTTAATTATATCATATGGAACCGATCCAACTGATATAGATATTATACCGCAAAGCGATGATGTCACTGATCATTACATGGTGACTTGCATAATACGTACTGCTGAAATATGTCATGTTGCGCCACGTTATAGACCAGGCAGAACAATCCTTCCAACCACTATAGATGGATTTTCAAATAGCTTACCTGATCTATCTAAGCTGCTAAGTGAACCCAAACAAACAGATGAATTAGAGGAAATGACTAGCAGTTTAAGCACCATTCTTACTAGTACATTAGATATTGTTGCGCCAATTAGATTAAAAAAGGTTCGAGAGAAAATTAAAGCACCGTGGTACAACAGTGCTACACATGCTATCAAGAGAGAAACTCGCAACTTAGAGCGTAAATGGAAACAAACTAATTTAGAGGTCTTTAGAATCGCGTGGAAAGACAGTATGTCACGTTATAAAAAGACACTAAAAACAGCCAGGGCTGAGCATCTCCGCAAACTAATCGAAAATAACCAAAATAATCCAAGGTTTTTATTTAACACCGTGGCTAGACTAACAAATAAACAGACATCACCAGAGCAAAATATACCTTTACAGTTTAGTAGTAATGATTTTATGAATTACTTCAATGCGAAAATAGAAAGCATCCGAAACAAAATTATAAATGTACAATCCGCTATGGTGTCTTATGATTCAGCTTCAATTATGGACCCTCTAGAACAACTAAACCGCTTTACAACGATAGGACAGGAGGAGCTAAATAAACTTATCATTGCATCTAAACCAACAACTTGTTTATTAGATCCAATACCCACTAAACTACTGAAAGAACTATTACCTGTAGTGGAAGAGCCTCTCCTCAATATTATTAACTCGTCTTTATCTTTAGGTCATGTCCCAAAAATATACAAGCTGGCTGTAATAAAACCGCTCATTAAGAAACCGCAATTAGATCCAAATAACTTGGCAAATTACAGACCCATTTCAAATCTTCCATTTATGTCCAAAATACTTGAAAAAGTAGTGTCCGCTCAATTGTGCTCTTTTTTGCAAGAAAATGATATCTATGAAAAATTCCAGTCAGGATTCAGACCGCATCATAGTACAGAAACTGCGCTAGTTAAAATTACAAATGATTTACTTTTAGCTTCTGACCAAGGCTGTATCTCAATACTAGTCCTACTTGATCTTAGCGCTGCGTTCGACACTATAGATCATATAATACTCTTGGATCGACTACAAAACTTCACCGGTGTCCAGGGACAGGCATTAAGCTGGTTTAGATCGTACTTATCGGACCGTTCTCATTTTGTCTGTTTAAATGGGAAAAAATCAAAGATAACGTCAGTAGACTATGGAGTACCGCAAGGATCAGTTTTAGGCCCTCTGCTATTCTCAATATATATGCTGCCACTTGGTAATATTATAAGAAAACATGGAATTAACTTCCACTGTTACGCTGACGACACTCAATTATATATTTCATCACGACCAGATGAAAACACTAACTCATCTAAAATGACAGAGTGTCTCAAAGATATAAAATGCTGGATGACGCGTAATTTCCTGCTATTAAATTCAGATAAAACGGAGGTATTACTTATTGGTCCAAAAAACTACTCACAAAACCTCTCACAATACAACTTTAATATAGACGGATGTCCTGTTACTTTATCCACAACAGTAAAAGACCTGGGTGTTATACTAGACCGCAACTTGTCGTTCGAAAATCATATTTCATATGTTACAAGAACAGCCTTTTTCCACCTTAGAAACATTGCTAAGCTACGTAACATGCTATCTATTTCTGATGCAGAAAAATTAGTTCACGCATTCATGACCTCGAGACTAGATTACTGTAATGCTTATAGCTGGTTGTCCTGCATCCTCAATAAACAAGCTACAGTTAGTACAAAATGCAGCTGCTAGAGTTCTTACTAGGTCAAGAAAATATGATCATATAACACCGATTTTATCATCTCTACACTGGTTACCTATTAAGTTCCGCATCAACTACAAAATACTACTACTGACCTATAAAGCCCTAAATGGTTTAGCACCTATGTACTTAACGGACCTTCTTTCGCCCTACAATCCACCGCGTTCCTTAAGATCACTAAATTCAAGGCTTCTGGTCATTCCTAGGATATCGAAGTCCAGTAAAGGAGGGAGGGCGTTCTCGCATTTAGCTCCAAAACTCTGGAATGGCCTTCCCGATACGGTCCGAGCCTCTGACTCGCTGACACAGTTCAAAACTAGATTAAAGACGCATCTCTTTAGTCAAGCATTCACATAATGCTTACCTTCTAGTCCTCTGTTATGCCATACGGAACCGTTTGCCACTGAAACTGCTTAACGCACCAGTGGGGCTCGACAGCCTTTTAGACAAACGGGTCGGCGCGTATGGTTGGGTTGCGGAGAGTTCGGGTTACAGAGAGTTTGTGAGTTATAACGGAAATTATTATGAACATCAGCTATGCTAATTATTTCCCATCTGCCTTTCTGCTGTTATCTCGGGACGCTTGTCCCGAGAAAAATGGCGTTCGTCAGGTCCAGTTTTGTGTCCAGCCTCTCACGGGGATTTCGGATGCCCCAACGCCTGTGATGAGACGACTCAACGCCTGTGATGAGACGACTCAACGCCTGCGATATGTTATGGCGCCGTTTGATTCATAAACAATATTTATATTTAATATTTATATTTAAACAATATGAATGTAAGCCAGAGGAGAACTGGCCCCCGACTGAGCCTGGGTTCTCCCAAGGTTTTTTCTCCATCCAATCTGATGGAGTTTTGGTTCCTTGCCACTGTCGCCTTGCTTTTGGCTTGCTTTGAGCTTGCTCAGTTGGGGTTATTTATTTAGTGTTTAGCAATGTTGTTGATCTGTGTTGTGCTACTTACATGTTATCACTGTGAAGCTGCTTTGATACAATCTGTATTGTGAAAAGCGCTATATAAATAAATGTGACTTGACTTGACTTGACTAGAATCCATGCGAGAGAGTCAAAGGGTCCTCAAAGGTTTTAATAAATATTAACTTATTGACTTTTGATGATTTATAAGCTATAGATAGGTTCCTTTTTGTCCTAGTGAAAATATTTCTGGCTCAAGGGTACTTGATTCTAAGCCATAGAGAAGTCCATATCTGACCTATTGAACTAATTTCTGGTCTATGTTTCCTCAAAAGTTTTTAAATAATATCAACTGATAGACTTAATCTGATGTTATTATACATAGGTTCCTTTTTGACCTACTGAACATATTTCTAGCCTATGGGTAACTGGAGTAACTGGAATTGATCCTTCTCATGATGTTATTTAAGCCAGACAGATATTTGACCTACTGAACATATTTCTGGCCCAAAAGTACTTTTGATCTTGAACTTTCCATATCTATACTTATAGACTCCAATAGATGCTTCCTAAGCCATGGAAAAGTCCATATCTGACCTTTTGAACTATTTTCTGGTCAAAAGTTCCTCAAAAAGTTTAAAACGATATAAACTTATAGACTCCTTTTGATGTTATATTACATAGGTCAATTTTTGACCTCCAGGAACACTTTTATGGCCCACGGGTCGTTGATCTGTGGTTTAATATACCGAGAGCTTTACTTCTCATGATGTCATTTCAGCCAGAAAGATATTTGACCTAATGAACATATTTCTGGCTCAAAAGTACTTGACCTTGTACTTTCCATTCATACTCATAGACTCCAACAGATGCTTCCTAAGTCATAGAGAAGTCCATATCTGACATAATGAACTCATTTCTGGTCAAAGGTTCCTCAAAAAGTATATAACAGTATAAACTTTTAGACTCCTTCTGATGTTATATTAGATATACATATGTATATTTTGACCTCCAGGAACACATTTATGGCACATTTCCAGAAGAAAATGTGAAGTGGAGCTTGAAGCGGCAAATCTCACCACCCGGTTGCTATGGTGTTCTGGGTTTGTTGCTAGGTGTTTTTGTAGGGTATTCTGGGTGGTTGCTATGGTGTTGCTATGCGGTTGCTAGGGTATTCTGGGTGGTTGCAAAGGTGTTCTGGGTGGTTGCTAGGGTGTTGCTAGGCGGTTGCTGGGGTGTTCTGGGTGGTTGCTAGGGTGTTGCCAGATGGTTGCTGGGTTGTTCTGGTTTATTTCTAGGGTGTTCTGGTGGTTGCTAGGCTGTTGCTTGGTGGTTGCTAGGGTGTTCTGGTTGGTTGGAGATTTACCTCTCATAATGTCATTTCAGCCAGAAAAATATTTTACCTACTGCTTGAGCTTGAAGCGGCAAATCTCACCACCCGGTTGCTACAGTGTTCTGGGTGTGTTGCTAGGTGTTTTATTTAGGGTATTCTTTGTGGTTGCTATGGTGTTGCTATGCGTTTGCTAGGGTATTCTGGGTGGTTGCGAATTCTGGGAGGTTGCATTTTTTAGGGTATTCTGGGTGGTTGCTATGGTGTTGCTATGCGGTTGCTAGGGTATTCTGGGTGGTTGCGAAGGTGTTCTGGGTGGTTGTTAGGGTGTTGCTAGGCAGTTGCTGGGGTGTTCTGGGTGGTTGCTAGGATGTTGCCAGATGGTTGCTGGGGTGTTCTGGTTTATTTCTAGGGTGTTCTGGTGGTTGCTAGGCTGTTGCTTGGTGGTTGCTAGGGTGTTCTGGTTGGTTGGAGATTTACTTCTCATAATGTCATTTCAGCCCTAAAAATATTTTACCTACTGAACATGTTTCTGGCCCAAAAGTACAGGATCTTGAACTTTCCATACATACTCATAGACTATGTAATATAATATTCTAATGATATATTACATAGGTCAATTTTTGACCTCCATGAACACTTTTATGGCCCACGGGTACTTGATGTGTGGGTTAATATACCGAGAGATTTACATCTCATGATGTCATTTCAGCCAGTCAAATATTTGACCTACTGAACATGTTTCTGGCCCAAAAGTACTTGACCTTGAACTTTCCACACATACTCATAGAGTCCAACAGATGCTTCCTAAGCCATGGAAAAGTCCATATCTGACCTTTTGAACTAATTTCTGGTCAAAGGTTCCTCAAAAAGTTTAAAACGATATAAACTTTTAGACTCATTCTGATGTTATATTAGATATACATAGGTCAATTTTGACCTCCAGGAACACTTCCAGAAGAAAATGTGAAGTGGAG
The DNA here is from genome assembly GCF_988280905.1 of Pimephales promelas. Classification (NCBI taxonomy): domain Eukaryota; kingdom Metazoa; phylum Chordata; class Actinopteri; order Cypriniformes; family Leuciscidae; genus Pimephales; species Pimephales promelas. The sequence goes on along the minus strand of NC_142775.1, from coordinate 10,431,532 downwards.
CTTGAAGCGGCAAATCTCACCACCCGGTTGCTAGGGTGTTCTGGGAGGTTGCTACAGTGTTCTGGGTGTGTTGCTAGATGTTTTTTTTAGGGTATTCTGGGTGGTTGCTATGGTGTTGCTATGCGGTTGCTAGGGTATTCTGGGTGGTTGAGAAGGTGTTTTGGGTGGTTGCTAGGGTGTTGCTAGGCGGTTTCTGGGGTGTTCTGGGTGGTTGCTAGGGTGTTGCCAGATGGTTGATGGGGTGTTCTGGTTTGTTTCTAGGGTGTTCTGGTGGTTGCTAGGCTGTTGCTTGGTGGTTGCTATGGTGTTCTAGTTGTTTGGAGATTTACTTCTCATGATGTCATTTCAGCCAGAAAAATATTTGACCTACTGAACATGTTTCTGGCCCAAAAGTACTTGATCTTGAACTTTCCATACATACTCATAGAGTCCAACAGATGCTTCCTAAGCCATGGAAAAGTCCATATCTGACCTTTTGAACTAATTTCTGGTCAAAGGTTCCTCAAAAAGTTTAAAACGATATAAACTTATAGACTCCTTTTCATGTTATATTACATAGGTCAATTTTTGACCTCCAGGAACACTTTTATGGCCCACGGGTCCTTCATCTGTGGGTTAATATACCAAGAGCTTTACTTCTCATGATATCATTTCAGCCAGAAAGATATTTGACCTAGTGAACATATTTCTGGCCGAAAAGTACTTGACCTTGTACTTTCCATTCATACTCATAGACTCCAATAGATGCTTCCTAAGCCATAGAGAAGTCCATATCTGACATATTGAACTCATTTCTGGTCAAAGGTTCCTCAAAAAGTATAAAACAATATAAACTTTTAGACTCATTCTGATGTTATATTAGATATACATAGGTCAATTTTGATCTCCAGAAACTTTTCCAGAAGAAAATGTGAAGTGGAGCTTGAAGCGGCAAATCTCACCACCCTGTTGTTAGGGTGTTCTGGGAGGTTGCTACGGTGTTCTGGGTGTGTTGCTAGGTGTTTTTTTAGGGTATTCTGGGTGGTTGCTATGGTGTTGCTATGCGGTTGCTAGGGTATTCTTGGTGGTTAAGAAGGTGTTTTGGGAGGTTGCTAGGGTGTTGCTAGGCGGTTTCTGGGGTGTTCTGGGTGGTTGCTAGGGTGTTGCCAGATGGTTGCTGGGGTGTTCTGGTTTATTTCTAGGGTGTTCTGGTGGTTGCTAGTGTGAGATTACAAATTTTATTAACATGGTTAATTTAATGTTTTAAATGTAGAAAGTCTGAAAACAGTAGGAATTCCCAGTGTGACCCTCCTGACTGTCTTTTGAACCACACGGGAAAGCTATGCCTTTCCTGTTTCTCGTCGCACCGTGTGAAAATGCCTGTTTGAAGTGAGAACAGCTGCTACTGTATGGTAATGTCTGAGACCATCTTGACTGTCCTGTGACCACACGGGAAAGTTTGTCTTTCCTGTTTCTCGTCTCACCGGGTCAGTGGAGCTCGAGGGTCACATGCATTTACATTTGCTTTGTTTCAGTGTCTCCACCTTTAGGTAATCCCACCCTCTTTGAAATGTATAAATTAGAATGTAAGGTTCTTTTAAATCAGACTATCCTTGAGATGACTACAGCTACGCAATAAAGAACTTCTGCGTGAAAGGTACCTCAAGAGTCTCCTGGTCTGTTGCGTGGAAGAATAAAAAACTTCACTACAGATGGTGCCTTGTGACCCGGATAGAGAAATCTTACCTGAATCCAGAAACTTAAATTTCAAGCAACAAAAGATTTCAACAGAGAATCTCAACTGAATCTTGAAAACTTCAAGCAGAACAAGATCTCAAAGCGGACAGAGTTCCAGAACAAGAACAAAAAGAACTTTTCTGACTGAGGTCCAGACTGAATCTTTTCATACAAGCAACGATTCGGTGAGTTTTCACTCTATTCAAAGAACCAGACCAGTACCAATTTGAGCCTCTGCGCCGTTAGAGAAAGAGTTACCAGACAGCTGTAGTGTTTTGATTAACTCAAGTTATCCTTTAAAAGTGGTCTTTTAAAGATGAAAGATATCCTCTAAACTTGGGGAAGATTAACATTACGTGTTAATATTTGGTGATAACCTCTGTTCACAGAGAAGGATTAGCATTTTTGGGCTAGTTATTGTGGTCTCATCCTCTAAAAGTTTCGGAAGGTGAAAGATCCTTTCCATTTTCTTTCAGGGAAGATTAGCGTAACATGCTAATAGTTTGTGTTTGTTTGTTGTTGTTTTGTGGTGTTACCCTCTAAAAATTACTTTAGAGATGAAAGTTTGATCCTCTGTAAAAGCAGGTAAGATTAGCATAAAGTGCTAGTAATGTTGTGGATTTCCTGTGCTCTGTCAAAGAAGGTTTACAACAGTCGATCTGTGTAAACAAGTGTAGCCTCTGTTGATCAGAGAAAGTTAGTTGTTCCCATTCAGGGAACTTCGAGCTGCGTGTAAACGCCGTGGGAACGCCTCTGCGTGACGAGTCATGAAGCACGTATGAAATCTGTCCAATGGCGAGACGGAACGTCATAGGCGGGGTGACGTATCGACCAGGAAACTATAAAGCATCCCCGAAACACAAGCGCAACAGCTTCTGAGTCTTCACAAGCGCTCTATGTATGAATTTTGTCTGTCTGTCTAATATTGTATATTTATATATATTGATATGGCGAGCAAACAACAGCAGTATTTCAGAAAGTGTGTTCATCCCTGCCCTCGCTTCATCACGGGTGGGGATACACACGATCTGTGTGTTGTTTGTTTGGGAGTGCAGCATGCTCAGTCGGCTCTCGAGGGGGCCGGCTGTGACCACTGCGAGTGTCTGCCCATGAAGACACTTCGCTCCCGCCGGGCACTCTTCGAGGAGAGTGGTTCGGTGCGCGCTCCCCGCGGCTCGGGTCCCGCTGCTGCCGAGGCACAGCGAAGGCTTGCGTCGTGGGGATCGCGGATGGATCTATCAGCGGGGATTGAGACGGGCCCCGCCCTTCCTCTGCCCTTACCTGGTAGATCCAGTGCCTCAGTTCTCGCTGCGGGGGTCCGCGTTGCGGTTTCTCCTGCCCGGGCTGAGGCGCCATCACTTCAATTATCCAGTTCTGAGGAGCTGGATGCTGAAAGTGTGGATGCAGAGTCTATGGACTCAGTGGAGATCGGGGACTCGCCATCCCAGTCTCCCGCGAATGTAGTAAAAAAAAAAAAAAAAAGAAAAGGAGGTTTTTGACTCGGGCTGTGGAAAAATTAAGCATTGAATGGCCAGTTGAGAAACAAGAGTCGAGAGAGTAAAATGGATGAGAGATTTTTAAAATCACACTCACTACCTCCATGCCGGTGTTTGCCCCTCTTCCCTGATCTACACATCGAGGTGTGTAGATCGTGGAACAAACCAGTGTCAGCTAGAATTTTGACACACCAGACCTCTATGTAAGCTAATATTGCTGGGTCTAGGAGATATGAGTGAGGGGGAGGTCGTCGGCACTGACGTGATTAATGAGCTGCGTCAGGCGGCAGATATTTCTCTCCGTGCCACCAAGGAGACGGCCAGATCAGTAGGCCGCTCTATGGCAGCCCTGGTGGCCACGGAGAGGCATCTGTGGCTAAATCTGGCTAATATGAAGGAGAAAGATAAAGCTTTTCTCCTGGATGCGCCGCTGTCGACCGGGAAAAAAACAGGCAGCGGCGCTCCAGAAATGTCTCCCCCTCCGTACTCATCCTTCGGGGGCTGCTGGGCGAGAGCAGCCCCGCCCGTCGGGTTCCTCGCATAGGGCGCAGCAGAAGAAGAGCGTCGCGTCTCGGGCTCCTCCCCAGCAAAACTGGGCTGAGACGCGGCGTTCTCAGGCGAGGTCTTCCCGGGATAGAACCGATCTGAGGACGGTTATTGTCGCCAGGAAGGCTTCGTCGAAGAAGTCCTGACGCCACTGGTGTCAGGCTACTGAGGGTGGTCCCCACCGTGAGACAGAGGTGTTCGCCGCTGAATCCGGCGCCCGCTCTCTCTCGGTGCCCTCAGGGGTTCGTTCTGCCAACCCTGCCTGTAATGGGGGGTGCAGACGGTCCCAGCGAGCGATTTCCCGAGGGACGCTCGTTTGCTCCGAGGAGCGATACAGAACGGTCGTTAAACCCTGCCTGTGCGCGGTCACAGGGCGCTGTTTCTGTTTTAAAAACTACTCCAGAGGCCAGTCTCGAGAGACTGGTACCCTTAGTAGAATTTCTGGTAGAATGGGGAAGTCTTCCAAATATATCTCGTTGGGTCCTGCAGACTATCGAACGCGGGTACGCGATCCAGTTCAGGTCACGTCCGCCTTGTTTTCGGGGGGTTTTGCCCACAGTGGTATCCCCCGAGCAGGCTCTGGTCATGGAACAAGAGGTGAAAGCTCTGTTACTGAAGGGGGCGATAGAATGAGTTCTTCCCCCCGACAGAGAGTTGGGGTATTACAGCCGTTACTTCTTTGTTCCAAAGAAGCTAACGATATACGCCTCCCTCACGGGCTGGGGGCGATCATGAGTGGTCGCTCGGCCCGGGGTCTGTGGACTTTCTCCCAGACCTGAGGGGTCACCATGTTCTTGTCCGGCCAGTCTGCGCTCATGTCCATTATTCAGGCTAGCGCTAGATCCTTCTGTGGGCCCAGGGGAAGCTTCTTTCTTTGGCGATTATATATCCCAGGATATTTAAATCGGGGAGCAGACATCCTGTCGAGGCAGGGGCCGAGGCCCGGGGAGTGGAGACTCCACCCCGAGGTGGTGGAGCTCCTATGGAGTCATTTTGGTCATACCGAGGTAGGCCTATTTGAATCCAGGGACTGAGACACTGCATGCGGTGGTTTCTCTGTATCCACCAGCCCCTCTGGGGTTGGATGCGATGGTACAGGAGTGGCCGAGGTCACCCCTGTACGCATTTCCCCCGATTGCTCTGCTCCCAGGAGTTCTGGAGAGGGTTCACCGAGTCGGGGTCTTTCTACTGTTAGTAGCCCCGCGTTGGCCGGCCCGAGTATGGATGCGGGTCGATACTTCACCCCCGCCCAGATCTATGGAGATTGTGGCTTGGCCTCTGAGGGGGCCCAGCTCATAGAATCGGGTCTCTCGACTGAGGTCGTGGAGACCATCCTCCAATCCAGAGCTCCGTCCACGAGGAGATTATATGCCTTGAGGTGGCAATGTTTCACCTCTTGGTGGGGAGAACACCAGTTGGACCCAGTTAACTGCCCGGTGTGGCGGTGCTGGAATTCCTTCAGGAGCATTTCTCCACAGGGTTATCCCACTCCACACTAAAGGTGTATGTGGTGGCCTATCTGCTTACCACGTCCCTTTGAGTGGAGCTTTTCACGGGAGATACCCATTGGTAATTCTTTTTCTTCGTGGTATTGTGAGGTCAGACCAAGAGAAACTAATCTGCTCTGCCCTCTGAGGGCTCTAGATGCTTATGTCCACAGAGCTGCCCTGTGGAGAAAGCCTGAACAGTTATCTGTTTGTTTTGGACCTCCGAAGAAAGGTTGTCCCGCATCTGAGCAGAGGTTGAGTAAGTGAGTGGTCGAGGCCATCTCATTTGCATATGAGTCCGCCGGTCAGCCTTCTCCTTTGGCTGTCTGGGCTCACTCAACCAGGGGTATGGTAGCTCCGCTCCAGGGGCGCAGGTGCTTTCGTCTAAATATTTGCCTGATTTCATACAACAGACACCTGCTCGCATGGCGGCGTTGGTATTAGCGTTCCCATGGCGTTTACACGCAGCTCGAAGTTCCCTGAATGGGAACGTCTCTGGTTACGTATGTAACCCTAGTTCCCTGAAGGGAACGAGACGCTGCGTGTCTATGCCATACTCCCAGCATGCCCGTGAGCGCTTGCTTCAGTCCTATCAGAAGCTGTTGCGCTTGTGTTTCGGGGATGCTTTATAGTTTCCTGGTCGATACGTCACCCCGCCTATGACGTTCCGTCTCGCCATTGGACAGATTTCATACGTGCTTCATGACTCGTCACGCAGAGGCGTTCCCACGGCGTTTACACGCAGCGTCTCGTTCCCTTCAGGGAACTAGGGTTACATACGTAACCAGAGACGTTTTGTGTGATAACAAAGAAACTCACAAAATGGTTGTGACGAATGCTAGGTTGGTTCCTACAACTGAGAAAAGTGGCCTTGCCGCTCCATTGTGGTCAGATAGTGAATTTAAGTCATTGATAGGAGAGCACATGGACTCCATAGTGACTCAGTCAGTCAGAGTGAATTTGACAAAGAAATTTGGCATTCACCCAGAAAAAGTATGGTCTATGGAAGATTGTAAAAAAGTGCTTGGAGCAAGTATTCGCAAGAACAATGTGAAAGCCATTATCTTTTGTTACAAAGAATACAGTTTATCCATTGCACAAGAGCAAGCTAGGTGTATTGCTAAGTTAAATGAACAGAACAAACAATTGCAGACTCAATTGTCCTGTTTCAAGACAAAGGTGGGCCATAACCAGGCCTCAGCCAAATGTAACACTGAAGACCAACAGTCAGATGAAACTTTTCCTGACTTACAAGCATTGTTTGAAAGATGTAGACATCCCATCAGTAACAGATAAGCATGTAAATTCAGTGAAGGTGTGTGCTGCTAGAAAAAGACCGCAGGGAATTGAACAGTCAGAAAGTGTTCCTTCCAGTGCTTCTGTTGTTCAAATCCAAACTGTTGCTACAACGCTCGGACCTAGAGACATAGAGAGATTGTCCCAGAGTTTACCGCCAGCACGCACACAGTTCACTGAATTTAGAAGAGCATTGGTCAGCAAACTGCGTCTCTACGACATGTCGTTAACAGAAATCACACAGTTAATGTCTCAAATTCTAACTGAATCTGAATTCAACAGTTTTGAGTCTGCTGTTACTTCTGAACTGCAACCTGCCAGAAAAGATGAATCAAGAGAAGGTGTTCTGAAAATCCTAAAGAATATCCTAGGACCCAAGATAGATTGGTCTAGAATTACAAACTGTGTACAAAAGAAAGAAGAAACTGTAAATGAATATACTGAGAGGTTTTGTCAGTCAGCTGTAACGTACAGTGGAATAGTGGATGATACTGAAAGTGTACTCAATGACAAAGGACCGCTGGTCCGCATCTGGTCAGATGGCCTTATAGCTGACTACAGAAGAGCTTTGCCATTTTTAGATCTGACTTGGTCTCACAGAACTCTTAGAAGTAACCTGGACAGGTTAACTGCTTGGGAAAGAGATTTTGATGTTAAGGCAAGAGTACAAATTGCAGCAGCTTCTTTTAAGGTCAGCACAGAAAACCCACAGAAACGTAAATGTCCTAAGAGAGAGGGCAGGTGTTATTACTGTGGTCAGCCGGGACATTGGAGCAGAGAGTGTAGAAAAAGCAGAAAGAATTTTAAAGAAGGCAACCTTTTTGCCCAACTTCTCAGTTTGCTTGCTACTCTGAAGCCGCCATTCCCCACGTCTTTAAACGGGTGGGGCAGCTTGTTGATGTGTTAACCATTTGGACTGTGAGTGCTTAATTTCCCCAGTAACTTACAACAGGGATAAAAAACTTATGTTTGTTTAACGGAACAAAAGGAAAGTGACTGTCTCAGCTTTTCCTTTGGGGGACTGCTTTAAGTAAACTCACAGCCTTAAATGTTATTCTACAGCACAGGCCTTTCATCAATAATAGTGTTAGGTCAGACTGTAAATGCCCACATGCAGTGTCCGCAGTAATGAATGAAGCAAAAGTCAATATTGTCACCTTTTCCCATTGGGGAAATTGGTTTAACTACCCTCACCCATTCTCACGTATGATGTCTACAATGACTGATGTTTTGTTAGAGGATGAAGGAGAAATATCAAAGTACACATGTCACAGGACAGGTCAAGCCTAAGTGGCATGTGCCCCATCAAGGGATGTTGATCGGGCAGTATTGTGTCAAGGAAGAAAAACTTGGTCTCATTTGTCACATTGCAAAGTGTTCTGCAAAGTTCTGCCCACTGACAGGGACATAAAAAGGACACGAACCAGTGAGGAACCCAAGGGAAGAACCGAAATGCCATATGCGTCGGGGGTCACCCCTTGGGCGAAGATTCCCTCATAGGCCTTCCCCATCCATTTAGTCTCATCCTCACCTCACTGTCTTCTTTAGGTGTCAAGAATTAAGAAATAGGGAAAGAGGGAACAATAGCAGACTCAGTGTTTACTCAGCAGGATACAACCCATGTCTTTGAAGAAATACTGCTCTCCTGTCTTTTGTCTTCCTGTATGCAGATACCACTTGATGGCTGTCCTGAGACCCATACGCAAAGACGTCTTCACTTGTGTATGAAGACACCACTTCCAGAAAACAACGAGACCCACTGCCGAGCCAACTCTCACCACAGTAAAGAAAGAAAAAAAAATAGACAACGCAGAGAAAAGACTTACGGAACCTTCAGTCATCCATCAACATTATCAAGATGTAGTAAACCACCAGGACATCGCACAAAGTGAAGACTCCAAACGTTGCAGGCCACAGCCGAAGATGGCTGCATTGACTGCATTGATGGCTGCATTGACAAAACATGATGGTTAAACAGTCTTGATCTTTCAGCAAAAATTACACCAGATGTAACTGAAGTTTAATTCTTCCGTAAGAGCTTCACGGACCGTAATTGCATGTTTGTTTTCTGTGTTAGCATGCAATTACAGAAAAAGCAAACACAGAACATGCCTGTAACTAGCAAAAGTTACAAGAGTGAACTTTCAATCATTTAAATTTGTACGTAATGTGAGAGTTATTAGTACTCTCAAGATGGGGAAATGTGAGATTACAAATTTTATTGACATGGTTAATTTAATGTTTTAAATGTAGAAAGTCTGAAAACAGTAGGAATTCCCAGTGTGACCCTCCTGACTGTCTTTTGAACCACACGGGAAAGCTATGCCTTTCCTGTTTCTCGTCGCACCGTGTGAAAATGCCTGTTTGAAGTGAGAACAGCTGCTACTGTATGTTAATGTCTGAGACCATCTTGACTGTCCTGTGACCACACAGGAAAGTTTGTCTTTCCTGTTTCTCGTCTCACCGGGTCAGTGGAGCTCGAGGGTCACATGCATTTATATTTGCTTTGTTTCAGTGTCTCCACCTTTAGGTAATCCCACCCTCTTTGAAATGTATAAATTAGAATGTAAGGTTCTTTTAAATCAGACTATCCTTGAGATGACTACAGCGACGTAATAAAGAACTTCTGCGTGAAAGATACCTCAAGAGTCTCCTGGTCTGTTGCGTGGAAGAATAAAAAACTTCACTACACTAGGCTGTTGCTTGGTGGTTGCTAGGGTGTTGTGGTTGGTTGGAGATTTACTTCTCATAATGTCATTTCAGCCAGAAAAATATTTTACCTACTGAACATGTTTCTGGCCCAAAAGTACTTGATCTTGAACTTTCCATACATACTCATAGAGTCCAACAGATGCTTCCTAAGCCATGGGAAAGTCCATATCTGACCTTTTGAACTAATTTCTGGTCAAAGGTTCCTCAAAAAGTTTAAAACGATATAAACTTATAGACTCCTTTTCATGTTATATTACATAGGTCAATTTTTGACCTCCAGGAACACTTTTATGGCCCACGGGTCCTTGATCTGTGGGTTAATATACCAAGAGCTTTACTCATGATGTCATTTCAGCCAGAAAGATATTTGACCTAGTAAACATATTTCTGGCCCAAAAGTACTTGACCTTGTACTTTCCATTCATACTCATAGACTCCAACAGATGCTTCCTAAGCCATGGAGAAGTCCATATCTGACATATTGAACTCATTTCTGGTCAAAGGTTCCTCAAAAAGTATAAAACAATATAAACTTTTAGACTCCTTCTGATGTTATACTAGATATACATAGGTCAATTTTGACCTCCAGGAACATTTCCAGAAGAAAATGTGAAGTGGAGCTTGAAGCGGCAAATCTCACCACCCGGTTGCTAGGGTGTTCTGGGAGGTTGCTACGGTGTTCTGGGTGTGTTGCTAGGTGTTTTTTTAGGGTATTCTGGGTGGTTGCTATGGTGTTGCTATGCGGTTGCTAGGGTATTCTGGGTGGTTGAGAAGGTGTTTTGGGTGGTTGCTAGGGTGTTGCTAGGCGGTTTCTGGGGTGTTCTGGGTGGTTGCTAGGGTGTTGCCAGATGGTTGATGGGGTGTTCTGGTTTGTTTCTAGGGTGTTCTGGTGGTTACTAGGCTGTTGCTTGGTGGTTGCTAGGGTGTTCTGGTTGGTTGGAGATTTACTTCTCATAATGTCATTTCAGCCAGAAAAATATTTTACCTACTGAACATGTTTCTGGCCCAAAAGAACAGGATCTTGAACTTTCCATACATACTCATAGACTATGTAATATAATATTCTGATGATATATTACATAGGTCAATTTTTGACCTCCATGAACACTTTTATGGCCCACGGGTACTTGATCTGTGGGTTAATATACCGAGAGATTTACATCTCATGATGTCATTTCAGCCAGTCAAATATTTGACCTACTGAACATGTTTCTGGCCCAAAAGTACTTGATCTTGAACTTTCCATACATACTCATAGAGTCCAACAGATGCTTCCTAAGCCATGGAGAAGTCCATATCTGACATATTGAACTCATTTCTGGTCAAAGGTTCCTCAAAAAGTATAAAACAATATAAACTTTTAGACTCCTACTGATGTTATATTAGATATACATAGGTCAAATTTGACCTCCAGGAACATTTCCAGAAGAAAATGTGAAGTGGAGCTTGAAGCGGCAAATCTCACCACCCGGTTGCTAGGGTGTTCTGGGAGGTTGCTACAGTGTTCTGGGTGTGTTGCTAGGTTTTTTTTAGGGTATTCTGGGTGGTTGCTATGGTGTTGCTATGCGGTTGCTAGGGTATTCTGGGTGGTTGAGAAGGTGTTTTGGGTGGTTGCTAGTGTGTTGCTAGGCGGTTTCTGGGGTGTTCTGGGTGGTTGCTAGGGTGTTGCCAGATGGTTGATGGGGTGTTCTGGTTTGTTTCTAGGGTGTTCTGGTGGTTGCTAGGCTGTTTTTTGGTGGTTGCTATGGTGTTCTAGTTGTTTGGAGATTTACTTCTCATGATGTCATTTCAGCCAGAAAAATATTAGACCTACTGAACATGTTTCTGGCCCAAAAGTACTTGATCTTGAACTTTCCATACATACTCATGGAGTCCAACAGATGCTTCCTAAGCCATGGAAAAGTCCATATCTGACCTTTTGAACTAATTTCTGGTCAAAGGTTCCTCAAAAAGTTTAAAACGATATAAACTTATAGACTCCTTTTCATGTTATTTACATAGGTCAATTTTTGACCTCCAGGAACACTTTTATGGCCCACGGGTCCTTGATCTGTGGGTTAATATACCAAGAGCTTTACTTCTCATAATGTCATTTCAGCCAGAAAGATATTTGACCTAGTGAACATATTTCTGGCCCAAAAGTACTTGACCTTGTACTTTCCATTCATACTCATAGACTCCAATAGATGCTTCCTAAGCCATAGAGAAGTCCATATCTGACATTTTGAACTAATTTCTGGTCAAAGGTTCCTCAAAAAGTTTAAAACGATATAAACTTATAGACTCATTTTGATGTTATATTAGATATACATAGGTCAATTTTGACCTCCAGGAACAATCCAGAAGAAAATGTGAAGTGGAGCTTGAAGCGGCAAATCTCACCACCCGGTTGCTAGGGTGTTCTGGGAGGTTGCTACGGTGTTCTGGGTGTGTTGCTAGGTGTTTTTTTATGGTATTCTGGGTGGTTGCTATGGTTTTGCTATGCGGTTGCTAGGGTATTCTGGGTGGTTGAGAAGGTGTTTTGGGTGGTTGCTAGGGTGTTGCTAGGTGGTTTCTGGGGTGTTCTGGGTGGTTGCTATGGTGTTGCCAGATGGTTGATGGGGTGTTCTGGTTTGTTTCTAGGGTGTTCTGGTGGTTGCTAGGCTGTTGCTTGGTGGTTGCTATGGTGTTCTAGTTGTTTGGAGATTTACTTCTCATGATGTCATTTCAGCCAGAAAAATATTTGACCTACTGAATATGTTTCTCGCCCAAAAGTACTTGATCTTGAACTTTCATTACATGCTCATAGACTCCAACAGATGCTTCCTAAGCCATAGAGAAGTCCATATCTGACCTATTGAACTCATTTCTGGTCAAAGGTTCCTCAAAAGGTTTTAAACAATACAAACTTTTAGACTCCTTCTGATGTTCTATTAGCTATACATAGTCAATTTTTGACCTATGTAACACATTTATGGCACATTTCGAGAAGAAAATGTGAAGTGCTGCTTGCAGTGGCAAATCTCACCACCTGGTTGCTAGGGTGTTCCCAGTGGTTGCTACGGTGTTCTGGGTGGTTGCTAGGTGGTTGTTAGGGTATTCTGGGTGGTTGCTAAGGTGTTGCTAGGGTGTTCTGGGTGGTTACTAGGGTGTTGCTAGGTGGTTGCTAAGGTGTTATGGGTGGTTGATAGGCGGTTGCTAGTGTTGCTAGGGTGTTCTGGGTGGTTGCTATGGTGTTTTAGGTGGTTACTATGGTAGTCTGTGTGGTATCTAGGTGGTTGGTAGTGTCCAAATTACTATAGAGTTTTTATAATGTTTTTGGCAATTGATTTATATATCATCAAAAGGAGTCGATACGTTTTTCAGAAATAATTTCAATAGGTCAGATGTGGACAATTCTATATGGCCTAGGAACCATCATAAGGAGTCTATGAGTATGTAGAAAGTTCAAGAACAAGTACACATGGGCAAGAAATATAGTCTGTAGGTCAAATATCTGTCTGGCTAAAATAACATGATAAGGAGGTCATTCTGTATAGTATCCTGATTTTCAAAGAACACTTTAGCCAGAAATATGTTCAGTAGCTAAAATAAGGACTCTTGTATGGCTTCAGTAACATCAAAAGGAGTTAATGAGTATGTTTAGAATGTTCAAGATCAAGTACTCGTGGGCCAGAACTATGTTCAGTAGGTCAAAAAGGAACCGATCTATAGCTCATCTAATATCAGAAGGAGTCTAAAAGTTTTTCTTGTTTAAAAACTTTTGAGGACCCTTTGACCAGAAATGAGTTAAATACTTAAGATATGGACATTCTCTATGGCTTAAGAAGCATCAAAAGGAGTCTATGAGAAATTATAGAATGTTCGAGACCTAGTACTCGTCGGTCAGGACTATGTTTGTGGATCAAAGAGGAACCTCTAGGCCTAGGATGTCACGGAACACTTACAAAAATGGGAAGAGAACTCAAATGCAAAAACAAGGAGGATTTATTAACAAAAAGAAAACCAAAACACAAAGCAAAAACCCACAAGGGGGAAAACACAATAAATGAACATGAAACAAACACTGACTCTGAACATGCCGATATCCACAAAGAACTGGGAAGACATATGACAACGAACCGACAAAGACTGCAAACAAGAGGAGACTTAAATAGGGAACAAATCAAGAGGGAACAGGTGGGAGAACTCAAACACTAATCAGGTAACGAGGGGGAGGATCAAACAATGACAGGAGCACATGGCTCAACATAACAAAACCACCCATGTGCTAACACGATAGGACAGACACGTGACACTACCCCCCCTCAACGGAGCGGCTACCAGACGCCCCATCAGACTGGACGGGAGGGACAGACCAGGGCGGGGCGGGAGGAACGGACAAGGGCGGGGCGGGAGGGACAGAGACATCAGGCGATGGCGAAACAGAAAGTCCATAGGGCGGTGAGGGAGAAACACAGTTCATTGGGCAGTGAAGGAAAAACACAGAGTCCATCGGGTGGCCAGGGCGGAGCAGAGCCCTCGGGCGGCCAGGGCGGAGAAGACCTCTCGGGTGGCCAGGGCGGTGAAGACCCTTCGGGTGGCCAGGGCGGTGAAGACCCCTCGGGCGGCCAGGGTGGAGCAGACCTGTCGGGTGGCCAGGGCGGTGCAGACCCCTCGGGCGGCCAGGGTGGAGCAGACCTGTCGGGTGGCCAGGGCGGTGAAGACCCTTTGGGTGGCCAGGGCGGTGCAGACCCCTCGGGCGGCCAGGGTGGAGCAAACCTGTCGGGTGGCCAGGGCGGTGAAGACCCTTCGGGTGGCCAGGGCGGTGCAGACCCCTCGGGTGGCCAGGGCGGTGCAGACCCCTCGGGTGGCCAGGGCGGTGAAGATCCCTCGGGTGGCCAGGGCGGTGAAGACCCCTCGGGCGGCCAGGGCGGAGCAGATATTTCAGGTGGCCAGGGCGGTGCGGACCCCTCGGGCGGCCAGGGCAGAGCAGATCCCTCAGGACCAGACACCGGCTCGGGAACAGGCGCTGGCTCTGCCTCCGTCTCGGGAACAGGCGCAGACACTAAAACAGACACAGTCACAAGAACAGACACAAACACAAACAAAAACGCTGGGTCCTGAACCAATATGAGCTCCGGCTCAGGGACAAGCACCGGCTCAGGGACCGGCTCAGGGACAGGGACCGGCTCAGGGACAGGGACCGGCTCAGGGACAGGGACCGGCTCAGGGACCGGCTCAGGGACCGGCTCAGGGACCGGCTCAGGGACCGGCTCAGGGACAGGCTAAGGGACAGGCTCAGGGACAGGCTCAGGGACAGGCACCGGCTCAGGGACCGGCATCGGCTCAGGGACCGGCTCAGGGACAGGCACCGGCTCAGGGACCGGCATTGGCTCAGGGACCGGCTCAGGAACAGGCTCAGGCACAGGCACCGGCTCAGGGACCGGCTCAGGGACAGGCACCGGCTCAGGGACAGGCACCGGCTCAGGGACAGGCACCGGCTCAGGGACAGGCACCGGCTCAGGGACCGGCTCAGGAACAGGCTCAGGCACAGGCACCGGCTCAGGGACTGGCATCGGCTCAGGGACCGGCTCAGGGACAGGCTCAGGGACAGGCTCAGGGACAGGCACCGGCTCAGGGACAGGCACCAGCTCAGACATAGGTCTCTCCAACGTCTTAATCAGATGCTCCAGATAGTCCCAGCTCAGGGATACAGACGGGACCTGATCAGTCTTTCGTCGGGTAGACGGGACGTGAACCGTTTCTCGCTGGGCAGACGGGACGTGAACAATCTCTCTCTGGGCAGACGGGACGTGAACAGTCTCTCGCTGGGCAGACGGGACGTGAACAGTCTCTCGCTGGGCAGACGGGACGCGGGCAGTCTCTCGCTGGGCAGACGGGACGTGAACAGTCTCTCGCTGGGCAAACGGGACGTGAACAGTCTCTCTCTGGGCAGACGGGACTAGAACAGTCTCTCGCTGGGCAGGCGGGCATTTCCTCCTTCTCCGTCCATGACGGCGAGAAGCTGGTCCAGAACTGCCCTCCACCGGTCCAGGATCGAAGGGAGGCCAGGATGGAGGGTGATGTTGACCCTCCTCTCAACCACCTCCTCCTCTTTTACAACCTCCCCGGGTCCCATGAAAAATTACCTGGCGGGTCCCCCGAAAATCTCTCCTGTGACCTCCACGGGTCTCAGAAACCCTGGCCAAGTGCTCCGACTCCTCCCTTTGATGAGCCATCAAAGCGAGAGCCTGGAAAATGTTCATTCTTCCAGACTCCTTACAGGGCAGAGTCCTTCCATCACAGCTGGAAGGAGAAAATTGGGTAGATCCAAATGTGGAAATGATGTAATCCGGGCAATCCAAGTCATCGTCGTCCATATAAGTGTCCTCCATATTCCTCCAGCCAAAAACCTCCATGCTGCTGAGTTCTCAAATGGTCGGTTCGTTCTGTCACGGAACACTTACAAAAATGGGAAGAGAACTCAAATGCAAAAACAAGGAGGATTTATTAACAAAAAGAAAACCAAAACACAAAGCAAAAACCCACGAGGGGGAAAACACAATAAATGAACATGAAACAAACACTGACTCTGAACATGCCGATATCCACAAAGAACTGAGAAGACATATGACAACGAACCGACAAAGACTGCAAACAAGAGGAGACTTAAATAGGGAACAAATCAAGAGGGAACAGGTGGGAGAACTCAAACACTAATCAGGTAACGAGGGGGAGGATCAAACAATGACAGGAGCACATGGCTCAACATAACAAAACCACCCATGTGCTAACACGATAGGACAGACACGTGACATAGGAAGCATAAGAAGTAGTCTATTTAGTATGTATAGAAAGTTCAATATCAGGTACTCGTAGGACAGATATATGTTCAGTCGGTCAAATATCTTTCTGCTCATAAAACATCATACGTAGTAAATTTCAATGTATAGTAACCTAATGATCAAGTACCCTTTGACCAGAAATGAGTTCAATGGGTCAGATATAAACAATCCATATGGCTAATGTGTTCATTAGGCTAAGGTGGACTCAGTATGGCTTCAGTAACATCAAAAGGAGTCAATGAGCATGTTTAGAAAGTTTAAGATCTAGTACTCGTGGGCCAGTTCTATGGCAAATCCCACTAAACATTATCTTCTGGAAATGTGCCATAAATGTGTTACATAGGTCAAAAATTGACTTGTGTATAGCTAATACAACATCAGAAGGAGTCTATAAGTTTATATTGTTATGGTAAAAGGGTTTCAAACAATTATGTAATAAAAGAATCGATTAGTTAAGAGCTAAATCATGCAAAAAACATTATAGAAACTCTATAGTAACCATATGTGAACACTACCAACCACCTGGTAACACCATAGCAACAACCCAGACCTAATGTACGACCTACGAACCTACGAACGGTCGTTGTAACGACCTAAAACACCCTAGCAACACCCTAGCAACCACCCAGAAACCCCCACCAACAAACAAGAACACCCCAGCAACCACCTAACAACACCCTAGCAACCATCCACAACAACCTGGCAACAGCCTAGCAACAACCTAGCAACATTAGCACCTTAGCAACCACCCAGAATACTGGTAATGTATGTAATATAACATCCGAATGAGTATGTATGTATGAGTATGTATGGAAAGTTCAAGGTCAAGTACTTTTGGGCCAGAAACATGTTCAGTAGGTAAAATATTTTTTTCTGGCTGAAATTACATCATGAGAAGTAAATCTCCAACCAACCAGAACACCCTAGCAACCACCCAGAACACCCTAGAAACAAACCAGAAAACCCCAGCAACCGCCTAGCAACACCCTAGCAACCACCCAGAACACTTTCGCAACCACCCAGAATACCCTAGCAAACGCATAGCAACACCATAGCAACCACCCAGAATACCCTAAAAAAACACCTAGCAACACACCCAAAACACCGTAGCAACCTCCCAGAACACCCTAGCAACTGGGTGGTGAGATTTGCCGCTTCTGTCACAGTGTCTGGTTGTGTTTCCTTGTTTGTCCACTAGATGTCCTCCTTCCCCTCGGTGTCATGTAATTCTGGAACTGCATTTCCCAGCATTCTGTCTGTCACTGTCACTCATCAGTTCATTGCACTCAGCTGTTCCCTGTAATCATTGTTCCCAGCTGTTCTGTGTTAGTCTTGTTAGTTCTGTGTATATATTCCCTGTCTGTGTTAGTTTGTGTACGGATTCGTTGCTGAATGTCACCAACACTTCTGAGGTCTGTTTTCTTGCCTGTTCGTGGTTTGTTTCTTGTTTATTTGTTTATTGGACTGCTAAAATGGATTTTGACCCCTGCATGGATGACTATGAGTTGGATTGCCCTGATAATAAATATGCTGCATTTGGATCCACCTGTTTCCCTGTGTGTTCCCGTGACAGAACGAATCCGTCAAATAATGGATCCAGTAGCATGAACATTTTTCAGGGCTTTGCCTTATTTGCCCGCCGGACTGAGGTCAAGGTGGTCAATTCCCCTGAGAACCCGGCCACCGATGACCGAGAATCTTTTAGGGGAACCCGTCTGGCCAAGTTTTCTGGGATTCGTGGAGGCCGCAGGAGAGGAGGTCCTAGAAGTGAGCCCCGGAATCACTCTCAACTTTGGTCTTTCTCCGACCATGGTCCGGTGATGCTCAGCCCAGAGCTTCCTTCACCGCTGGTCCTGTCCAGCCTGGAGCCTATACCTCACCATAAAGAACGACGGAGAAGGAGGAGGAAATACCCGTCTGCCCAGCGAGAGACTGTTCACGTCCCGTCTGCCCAGCGAGAGACCGCTCACGTCCCGTCTGCCCAGAGAGAGACTGTTCACGTCCCGTCTGCCCAGAGAGAGACTGTTCACGTCCCGTCTGCCCAGAGAGAGACTGTTCACGTCCCGTCTGCCCAGCGAGAGACTGTCCACGTCCCGTCGGCCCAGCGAGAGACTGTCCACGTCCCGTCGGCCCAGCGAGAGACTGTCCACGTCCCGTCGGCCCAGCGAGAGACTGTCCACGTCCCGTCGGCCCAGCGAGAGACTGTCCACGTCCCGTCGGCCCAGCGAGAGACTGTCCACGTCCCGTCGGCCCAGCGAGAGACTGTCCACGTCCCGTCGGCCCAGCGAGAGACTGTTCACGTCCCGTCTGCCCGACGAAAGACTGGTCAGGTCCCGTCTGTATCCCTGAGCTGGGACTATCTGGAGCGTCTGATTAAGACGTTGGAGAGGCCTGTCCCTGAGCCGGAGCCTGTCCCTGAGCCGGAGCCTGTCCCTGAGCCTGTCCCTGAGCCTGTCCCTGAGCCTGTCCCTGAGCCTGTCCCTGAGCCTGTCCCTGAGCCTGTCCCTGAGCCTGTCCCTGAGCCTGTCCCTGAGCCTGTCCCTGAGCCTGTCCCTGAGCCGGTCCCTGAGCCGGTCCCTGAGCCGGTCCCTGTCCCTGAGCCGATCCCTGAGCCGGAGCTCATATTGGTTCAGGACCCAGTGTTTTTGTTTGTGTTTGTGTCTGTTCTTGTGACTGTGTCTGTTTTAGTGTCAGTTCCTGAGCCGGCGCCTGTTCCCGTGCCGGAGGCAGAGCCAGCGCCTGTTCCCGAGCCGGTGTCTGGTCCTGAAAGATCTGCTCCGCCCTGGCCGCCCGAGGGGTCCTCCCCGCCCTGGCCACCCGAGGGGTTTTTACTGCCCTGGCCACCTGAAAGATCTGCTCCATCCTGGCCGCCCGAGGGGTCTTCACCGCCCTGGCCACCTGAAAGATCTGCTCCGCCCTGGCTGCCCGAGGGGTCTTCACCGCCCTGGCCACCTGAAAGATCTGCTCCGCCCTGGCCACCGAGGGGTCTTCACTGCCCTGGCCACCCGAGGGGTCTTCACCGCCCTGGCCACCTGAAAGATCTGCTCCATCCTGGCCGCCCGAGGGGTCTTCACCGCCCTGGCCACCCGAGGGGTCTTCTCCGCCCTGGCCACCCGAAAGGTCTTCACCGCCCTGGCCACCCGAGGGGTCTTCACCGCCCTGTCCACCCGAGGGGTCTGCTCCGCCCTGTCCACCCGAGGGGTCTTCACCGTCCTGGCCACCCGAAAGGTCTTCACCGCCCTGGCCACCCGAGGGGTCTTCACCGCCCTGGCCACCCGAGGGGTCTTCTCTGCCCTGGCCACCCGAAAGGTCTGCTCCGCCCTGGCCACCCGAGGGGTCTTCACCGTCCTGGCCACCCGAGGGGTCTTCACCGTCCTGGCCACCCGAGGGGTCTTCACCGTCCTGGCCACCCGAAAGGTCTTCACCGCCCTGGCCACCCGAGGGGTCTTCACCGCCCTGGCCACCCGAGGGGTCTTCTCCGCCCTGGCCACCCGAGGGGTCTGCTCCGCCCTGGCCACCCGAGGGGTCTTCACCGTCCTGGCCACCCGAGGGGTCTTCACCGTCCTGGCCACCCGAAAGGTCTTCACCGCCCTGGCCACCCGAGGGGTCTTCACCGCCCTGGCCACCTGAGGGGTCTTCTCCGCCCTGGCCACCCGAAAGGTCTGCTCCGCCCTGGCCGCCCGATGGACTACGTGTCTCGCCCTGGCCACCCGATGGACTCTGTGTCTCGCCCTGGTCCTCGGTAAAGCCCTCACCCCTTGTTCCTGTCTCCCTTCATGGACCTGGCCCACCATCCCTCCCCCTGATCCTCCACCGTTCCACCTCCCTCCTGAACTCTTGTGATTGTGTTGTAGTTGTTGTCGTGGAGTGTCTGGTAGCCACTCCGTAGAGGGGGGGTTATGTCACAGTGTCTGGTTGTGTTTCCTTGTTTGTCCACTAGATGTCCTCCTTCCCCTCGGTGTCATGTAATTCTGGAACTGCATTTCCCAGCATTCTGTCTGTCACTGTCACTCATCAGTTCATTGCACTCAGCTGTTCCCTGTAATCATTGTTCCCAGCTGTTCTGTGTTAGTCTTGTTAGTTCTGTGTATATATTCCCTGTCTGTGTTAGTTTGTGTACGGATTCGTTGCTGAATGTCACCAACACTTCTGAGGTCTGTTTTCTTGCCTGTTCGTGGTTTGTTTCTTGTTTATTTGTTTATTGGACTGCTAAAATGGATTTTGACCCCTGCATGGATGACTATGAGTTGGATTGCCCTGATAATAAATATGCTGCATTTGGATCCACCTGTTTCCCTGTGTGTTCCTGTGACAGCTTCAAGCTCCACTTCATATTTTATTCTGGAAACGTGCCATATATGTGTTCCTGGAGGTCATAATTGACCTATGGATATCTAATATAACATCAGAAGGAGTCTAAAAGTTTATATTGTTTTAAACTTTTTGAGGAACCTTTGACCACAAATGAGTTCAATATGTCAGATATGGACCTCTCAATGGCTTAGGAAGCATCTGTTGGAGTCTATGAGTATGAATGGAAAGTACAAGGTCAAAGTACTTTTGGGCCAGAAATATGTTCAGTAGGTCAAATTTGTCTGGCTGAAATGACATCATGAGATGTAAATCTCTCGGTATATTAACCCACAGATCAAGTATCCGTGGGCCATAAAAGTGTTCATGGAGGTCAAAAATTGACCTATGTAATATAACGTCAGAATTGTATATTACATAGTCTCTGAGTATGTATGGAAAGTTCAAGATCAAGTACTTTTGGGCCAGAAAAATATTCAGTAGGTAAAATATTTTTCTGGCTGAAATGACATCATGAGAAGTAAATCTCCAACCAATCATAACACCCTAGCAACCACCCGGAACACCCTAGAAACAAACCAGAACACCCCAGCAACCATCTGGCAACACCCTAGCAACCACCCAGAACACCCCAGCAACCGCCAGCAACACCCTAGCAACCACCCAGAACACCTTCACAACCACCCAGAATACCCTAGCAAACGCATAGCAACCACCCAGAATACCCTAAAAAAACACCTAGCAACACACCCACAACACCGTAGCAACCTCCCAGAACACCCTAGCAAGGAACCTTTGAAAAGAAATAAGTTCAATAGGTCAGATATGGACTTCTCTATGGCTTAGGAAGCATCTATTGGAGTCTATGAGTATGTGTGGAAAGTTCAAGATCAAGTACTTTTGGGCCAGAAACATGTTCAGTAGGTGAAATATTTGTCTGGCTGAAATGACATCATGAGAAGTAAATCTTTCGGTATATTAACCCAGAGATCATGACCCGTGGGCCATAAAAATGTTCCTGGAGGTCAAAAATTGACCTATGTAATATAACATCAGAAGGAGTCTATAAGTTTATATTGTTTTAAACTTTTTGAAGAAATTTGAGGTCTTTTCCATCGCTTAGGAAGCATCTATTGGAGTCTATGAGTATGTATGGAAAGTTCAAGATTCAGAAAGTTCATGCTCAGTAGGTCAAATATCTGTCTGGCTGAAATAACATCATGAGAAGGATCAATTAATTACCCATGGGCTAATATGTTCAGTAGGTCAAAAAGGAACCTATATAACATCAGATTGAGTCTATCAGTTGATATTATTTAAAAACATTTGAGGAAACATAGACCAGAAATTAATTCAATAGGTCAGATACGGGCTGCGTTCCAAACCGCATACTCAATGAGTAGGTACTTAATTTCAATAAGTACTTACTCATCGAGCGCTAAAAGAGTAGGTACTTTATAGCCAAATCTCGTTGAGTATGAATACGAACCGGACATCTGCCATGTTGACGTTATCATGTGACCTACTACGCGTTATCACAAGCGCAACACCTTCATGCAATAAAAAAAAATATGAACGATACGTTTAATTAATCTACCTATAAATATCTTGATATTGATGAAACTTGCTCATTTTGTTGTGGTATTGTTGAAGAAACAGCTGCCTATTTATTTTGTGAATACATTTAGGGTTGATTTAAGTTGTTATATTTTAATCCCTACTAATGTGACCAACAGTGTTATTCTAACGATATTTTTTTTTATTAAGAAACCCCAAAATCATCATCTCTTGATTATGTTGTTAATTTCTTTATTTTATACCCAAAAAGTTTCTCCTTTAAGTTTTCCTCTTTTTCTTCATGAATTTACCTCGTTTCATCCCTCAGATATAACAACAACTTTTTTTATGTATTATAAAGAACTATAATTAAGATATTTAGCCTTTTTTATTGTTCTTATTTCCTGTGTATAAATATAATTTTATGTCATATTATGATGTACACAAACCAATGATCTTTATATTTTCTGTTTTGTCACTATGATTGTTACATAAACTATAGTATCTTTCCATGATCTTGCATATAATAAGTTTAAATTATATGAGCGACAGGTGCTCTAACACTTCATAACATCAGTAACTTGACAGCACAACCTAGAACAGCGTTTGTAATGTCTGCACAAAGGAGACGGGCAGCTGCTTGAAGATCTCTTTTGGAGAAAACTGTTGATTTTATACTCAAAAAATTTAAGTATCACTGCTTAAAAATTAATATTACCTCAGAATGAATTTCATTGTTAGCCCACCCCAAAACTTAAACAAAATAATAAAATTAAATGCTGACCAATACTTATATAACTTTTTATATTCTAAAAATATAATTTAATAAAACAAGCAAAATGTAATTTGTTTTGTAATATGACAGTAATGCATGAATTCATTTATATTGCTAAATGCAGTGAAACATCTCAATTGTCAGTCAATCGATGAATTAATGCATAAATTAATTACATTTTATATACTGACAACAATAAGAAACATGAATAAATGAGTAAAAGAACAAATAAAAGTAACCATCACAATAAACAAATGCATACAAGTCAACACATGAAACAGCTTTATTCAAACTACAAGCATGTATTTACAGGCACTGAACCCCAAACCCTACTGCCGACTCAACACAGCGGTTCCCATTCATTGATGACAGCATTCAGCATCATGAGCCTCTCTCCACCGGATAAACACACGCGTGTTCTCCTGTCCCTGTAGACAAGATTCACATTACGAGCTCAGCACTGCATTTACATGTTGAGGTTGATGTGTTAACTCACTTTTAATCCAACTTAAATGTTCCTCAATATATCAACACCAATAAGGGACAAATTAAATATATATCATGTTTAGTTACTTTATAGATGTTTTTATTCACAGCACATAATTTGTCTAATGTAAGCAGTGTTGACAACAGTGAATTATCCTAATAGCAGCACACACATGTATTTTTCATGTTGGGATGTGCTCACCTGCAATACTTATACAATATTTTCCTTCCTGATGTAAATAGACATTTTAAATAAGCGTATTTAAGATGTATGGTTATGTAAATACACGTTGGAAACGTAACTTTACGCTCCCCTGTTATCAATACATAATAAAACATGTGTTTACAGCAAAATCACAACTATACTATACTGTCTAACTCCTTTAGACGTTCAACAGTTAAAACGTTTACTCTATAGTAGTTTAACACATACGATTTAAACACAAGGAACCGTATTTACTCACATTTGAAACCCCCCGCGTCGCTTATCTCCGCGATGTTGATATTGACGTATCCTCTCGCGTGGCCTCCTGGGATAGATGAGTATCATGAGTAGCCGTGGAAAAGCACTCAAAAATCTGGGCGGAAGCAGTAAGCCATCCGGGAACTTCTCGCCTACTCTTTTTATGAAAACTGATGTTTCAAACGTACTGCTTCCTTCACGTACTGTTTTCGCCTACTATATAGTAGGAAAGTAGGCATATTGGAACGCACTTAAGTCCGAATCTCGCGACAATTACTACGTCACCCAGGTAATTCTCGCCTACTCTTTTGGATTCATTCATACTTTTTTGCTCGCCTACTCTTTTTTCCATACTAAATAGTAGGGAAGTATGCGGTTTGGAACGCAGCCACAGACTTCTCTATGGCTTAGAATCAAGTACCCGTGAGCCAGAAATATGTTCACTAGGACAAAAAGGAACCTATCTATAGCTTATAAATCATCAAAAGTCAATAAGTTAATATTTCTTAAAACCTTTGAGGACCCTTTAACTCTTTCGCATGGATTCTACTACTAATTATTTTGTGCACTGACGAAAAAACATCACTTGAGCGGTCGTGCAATGCAATAACTTACTCGTTCGTTTGTGCAAAAAAAGTGATGTGTAATGCATGTGTTTTGTAACAAGGGAAATAATTGCATTAGTTGTTGCATTTCTGTGATGAAGAGAAATCGTTGCCATTAAGAACGTTGTGCATGAAGAACGTTGTGCATCAAAAATAACATATAGGCTATGTAATATGCACTTTATTGCATTCAAGAACTAAACCCTTCCTTAGTGCTTTGACTGGATAACGTGTGTTGTTTCATTGCAATGCTTACATTTTCTAACGTATTCTTCTTTGCAATGAAAAGAAAGGATAAAACGCGTGCTTTTCCATGCATTTCCATTCTACAACTAATTAATTTGTGTTTTGACGAGAAAACATCACAAGAGCGATCGCTTTACAATGCATACACTAACTTGTTCCTTTGTGCAACGAAGAGATTTGCAATGATTGTGCTTTAGGATTGCATTGCACAATAACTAACCTTTGTCCAATGAAAAGAAAACACCTAAGATGTGTTTCATTGCATTGCATGACATATCTAACTTGTTCCTCGTTATGCATATGCACGCAATAACTAACCTCTGTGCAATGAAAAGAAAACATCTAAGTGTTTCATTGCATTGCATGACCTAATCTAACTTGTTCCTCGTTATGCATATGCACGCAATAACTAACCTCTGTGCAATGAAAAGGAAACACCTAAGATGTGTTTCAGTGCATTGCATGACATATCTAACTTGTTCCTCGTTATGCATATGCACGCAATAACTAACCTCTGTGCAATGAAAAGAAAACACCTAAGATGTGTTTCATCGCATTGCATGACATATCTAACTTGTTCCTCGTTAAGCATATGCACGCAATTACTAACCTCTGTGCAATGAAATGAAAACGTCTCTGGTTACGTATGTAACCTTTGTTCCCTGAAGGGAACGAGACGCTGCGTGTAAACGCCGGGGGAACGCCTCTGCGTGACGAGTCATGAAGCACGTATGAAATCTGTCCAATGGCGAGACGGAACGTCATAGGCGGGGTGACGTATCGACCAGGAAACTATAAAGCATCCCCGAAACACAAGCGCAACAGCTTCTGATAAGACTGAAGCAAGCGCTCACGGGCATGCTGGGAGTATGGCATGGACACGCAGCGTCTCGTTCCCTTCAGGGAACTAAGGTTACATACGTAACCAGAGACGTTCCCATTCAGGGAACTTCGAGCTGCGTGTAAACGCCGTGGGAACGCTAATACCAACGCCGCCATGCGAGCAGGTGTCCGTTGTATGAATATCAGAGAGCACATTCTGACGAAAGCATCTGCGCCCCTGGGGTGGAGCTGAAGTCCAGATGGTAAAACTTCACAAATGTGTGTGGTGAAGACCATCCTGCTGCCTCACAGATGTCACACAAGGGAACTCCTGATAATAATGCCTTAGAGGCAGCCATACTCCAGGTTGAATGAGCCCGGACAGCCAAGGGAGAAGGCTGACCGGAGGACTCATAAGCAAGTGAAATGGCCTCGACCACCCACTTACTCATTCTCTGCTTAGACGCCGCAGAACCTCTATTAGGAGGCCCAAAGCAGACAAATAATTGATCTGATTTCCTCCACAGGGCAGCTCTGTGGACATACGCGTCTAAGGCCCTTACCGGGCAGAGCAGATTTAGTTTCTCCTGGTCTGGTGTCCGAAACGGAGGAGGACAGAAGGCCTGTAGCACTATAGGTTTGACAACCGTAGTTGGAACCTTCGGAACATACCCCGGTCTAGGGAGGATGAAAGCCTTCGCCATACCGGGAGCAAATTCCAAGCACGAGGGGGAAACCGACAGCGCCTGAATATCTCCAATCCTCTTTAGGGAAGAGATGGCTAGGAGAAAGATGGTTTTGAGAGTAACAAACTTCTCAGGCACCTCATCAATGGGCTCGAAAGGGGCTAAACAGAGCCCCTCCAACACAACCGCTAGATCCCAGGTCAGTACCCTCGTACGCACTACCGGCCTCAGCCTCAGGATACCACGAAGGAAACGGGTTACCAGGGTATGTCTCCCAAGAGAAGCTCCACTCAAAGGAACATGGTAAGCGGATAGGGCCGCCACGTACACCTTTAGTGTGGAGTACGATAACCCTGTGGAGAAGCGTTCCTGAAGGAATTCCAGCACTGCCGACAACGGGCAGTTAACTGGATCCAACTGTCGCTCTCCACACCAAGAGGTGAACAGTTTCCACCTCAAGGCATACAACTTCCTCGTGGATGGGGCTCTGGACTGGAGGATGGTCTCCACGACCTCAGTCGAGAGACCTGAATCTATGAGCTGGGCCCCCTCAGAGGCCAAGCCCACAACCTCCACAGTTCCGGACGGGGGTGGAGTATCCCCCCGTCTGCTTGAGACAGAAGGTCCCTCCTGACCGGAATCTCCAGAGGAGGACCCTCGAGAAGGGAAATCAGGTCCGCAAACCATACCCTGGTTGGCCAGTGGGGGGCCACCAGAAGTACACTGACCCCCTCCTGGCGAATCCTTTCCAGAACCCCTGGGAGCAGAGCAACCGGGGGAAATGCGTACAGGGGTGCCCTCGGCCACTCCTGTACCAACGCATCCAGCCCCAATGGAGCTGGAGGACTCAGGGAAAACCACAGCGGGCAGTGTGAATTCTCCCTGGATGCAAAGAGGTCCACTTCGGCCCGACCGAAGTGCCTCCAAAGGAGCTCCACCACCTCGGGGTGAAGTCTCCACTCCCCGGGCCTCGGCCCCTGCCTCGACAGGATGTCCGCTCCCCGATTTAAGTATCCTGGGATATAAATCGCTCTCAGCGACCGAAGTTTCCCCTGGGACCACAACAGGATCTGGCGCGCCAGCTTGTACAATGGACGTGAGCGCAGACCCCCCTGGTGGTTTATGTAAGAGACCACAGACATGTTGTCTGACCGGACAAGAACATGATGATCTCTGAGGTCTGGGAGAAAGTGTTTCAGAGCCTGAAACACCGCCATCATCTCTAGACAATTTATATGCCATCGGAGATGATGGTCTTGCCACAGCCTGCGGGCCGAGCGACCACTCATGATCGCTCCCCAACCCGTGAGAGAGGCATCCGTCGTCACCGTTACCCGGCGACACGGGGCTCCCAGCGCAGGTCCCAGGGACAGGAACCAAGGTTCTTTCCACATAGCCAGGGCACGGAGACCACGTCGCGTGACCTTGATCTTGCGGAGCGGGTTTCCCCTCGGGGAGAACCCCTTGGTCCTGAGCCACCACTGTAGTGGTCTCATGTACAGCAGGCCGCACGGTAACACGTTGGATGCTGCTGCCATCAGACCCAGAATTCTGTGGAATTCCTTTACAGTGAGTGACTGGCCTAGCTTCACTTGCTTGACAGTTGAGATAATCGAGGCTATACGAGCCGGCGACAGACGTGCCTGCATCGTCGTCGAATCCCATACCACGCCTAGAAAAGTGGTCCGCTGAACTGGCGAAAGCACACTCTTCTTGGCGTTGAGTCTCAACCCCAACCTTCTGATGTGGGCGAGGACGGCATCTCGATGCCGAATCGCCTGATGCTCCGATTGAGCCAGAATCAACCAATCGTCGATGTAATTTAAAATGCGAATGCCCTGGAGACGCAGCGGAGCCAAGGCCGCGTCCATGCATTTCGTGAAGGTTCGAGGAGATAACGCTAGGCCGAATGGAAGGACCCGATATTGGTACGCTTCGCCCCCAAAAGCGAACCTCAGGAACTTCCGATGTTGCGGAAGGATGGAGATATGGAAGTACGCGTCTTTTAGGTCTATCGTGACAAACCAGTCCTCGGACCTGATCTGTGACACGATCTGCTTGAGAGTTAGCATTTTGAACTTGATCTTCCCTACTGACCGATTTAAGAGGCGCAGGTCTAAAATCGGACGCAGCCCCCCATCCTTCTTTGGAACAATGAAGTATCGGCTGTAATACCCCAGCTCTCTGTTGGGAGGAAGAACTCGTTCTATCGCCCCCTTCAGAAACAGAGCTTTCACCTCTTGTTCCATAACCAGAGCCTGCTCGGGGGTCACCACTGTGGGCAAAACCCCCCGAAAACGAGGTGGACGCGACCTGAACTGGATCGCGTACCCACGTTCGATAGTCTGCAGGACCCAACGAGATATATTTGGAAGACTTCCCCATTCTACCAGAAATTCTACTAAGGGTACCAGTCTCTCGAGACTGGCCTCTGGAGTAGTTTTTATAACAGAAACAGCGCCCTGTGACCGCGCACAGGCAGGGTTTAACGACCGTTCTGTATCGCTCCTCGAAGCAAACGAGCGTCCCTCGGGAAATCGCTCGCTGGGACCGTCTGCGCCCCCCATTACAGGCAGGGTTGGCAGAACGGACCCCTGAGGGCACCGAGAGAGAGCGGGCGCCGGATTCAGCGGCGAACACCTCCGTCTCACGGTGGGGACCACCCTCAGTAGCCTGACACCAGTGGCGTCAGGGCTTCTTCGACGAGGCCTTCCTGGCGACAATAACCGTCCTCAGATCGGTTCTGTCCCGGGAAGACCTCGCCTGAGAACGCCGCGTCTCGGCCCAGTTTTGCTGGGGAGGAGCCCGAGACGCGACGCTCTTCTTCTGCTGCGCCCTATGCGTGGAACCCGATGGGCGGGGCTGCTCTCGCCCAGCAGCCCCAGAAGGATGAGTACGGAGGGGGAGACATTTCTGGAGCGCCGCTGCCTGCTTTCTTCCTTCTTGGAATCTTTCAATTACTGCGTTCACAGAACCACCAAAAAGACCTTCGGTCGACAGCGGCGCATCCAGGAGTAAAGCTTTATCTCTCTCCTTCATATTAGACAAATTTAGCCACAAATGCCTCTCCGTGGCCACCAGGGCTGCCATAGACCGGCCGACTGATCTGGCCGTCTCCTTGGTGGCACGGAGAGAAATATCTGCCGCCTGACGCAGCTCTTTAATCACGTCAGTGCTGACGACCTCCCCCTCGCTCATATCCTTCAGCAGATCTGCTTGATACGCCTGGAGAATGGCCATCGTATGCAAGCAAGATGCTGCCTGTCCCGCCGCTGAATAAGCTTTGCCCACCAAAACCGAAGTATTTCTGAGTGGCTTGGTGGGCAACGCCGGTGTTTTAAAAGACGATGCCGTCTCAGGAGAAAGATGGCTCGCCAAAACTTCCTCCATCCTCGGCATCGCCCCATAACCCTGCCTCCTAGACCCAGCAATATTGGAATAAGTCGTGGTCTGGTGTGTCAAAATTCTAGCTGACACTGGTTTGTTCCACGATCTACACACCTCGGTGTGTAGATCGGGAAAGAAGGGCAAACACCGGCGCGGAGGTAGTGAGTGTGACGCTAAAAATCTCTCATCCATTTTACTCTTCACCCTCGACTCTTGTTTCTCAACTGGCCATTCAATGCTTAATTTTTCTACAGCCCGAGTCAAAACCTCCATCAGCTCTACATTCACGGGAGACTGGGATGGCGAGTCCCCGATCTCCACTGAGTCCATCGACTCTGCATCCACACTTTCAACATCCAGCTCCTCAGAACTGGATAATTGAAGCGATGGCGCCTCAGCCCGGGCAGGAGAAACCGCAACGCGGACCCCCGCAGCGAGATCTGAGGCACTGGATCTACCAGGTAAGGGCAGAGAAAGGGCGGAGCCCGTCTCCATCCCCGCTGATAGATCCATCTGCGATCCCCACGACGCAAGCCTTCGCTGTGCCTCGGCAGCAGCGGGACCCGAGCCGCGGGGAGCGCGCACCGAACCACTCTCCTCGAAGAGTGCCCGGCGGGAGCGGAGTGTCTTCATGGGCAGACACTCGCAATGCTCACAGCCAGCCCCCTCGAGAGCCGACTGAGCATGCTGCACTCCCAAACAAGCAACACACAGATCGTGTGTATCCCCACCCGTGATGAAGCGAGGGCAGGGATGAACACACTTTCTGAAATGCTGTTGTTTGCTCGCCATTTTCACTTATATATATATATATATAATACAATATTTTCAGACAGACAAATTCATACATAGAGCGCTTGTGAAGACTCAGAAGCTGTTGCGCTTGTGTTTCGGGGATGCTTTATAGTTTCCTGGTCGATACGTCACCCCGGCTATGACGTTCCGTCTCGCCATTGGACAGATTTCATACGTGCTTCATGACTCGTCACGCAGAGGCGTTCCCCCGGCGTTTACACGCAGCTCGAAGTTCCCTGAATGGGAACACCTAAGATGTGTTTCACCGCATTGCATGACATATCTAACTTGTTCCCCGTTATGCATATGCACGCAATAACTAACCTCTGTGCATTGACAAGAAAAAACCTAAGATGTGTTTCATTGCATTGCAAGATATATAACTTGTTTCTCGTTATGCAATTATGTTTCTCGTTATGTCATGCAATGTGATGAAACACATTTTAGATGTTTTCTTTTCATTGCAGAGAGGTTGGTTATTGCGTGCATATTCATAACGAGGAACAAGTTAGATATGTCATGCAATGCACTGAAACACATCTTGGTGTTTCTTTTTCATTGCACACAGGTTAGTTATTGCGTGCATATGCATAACGAGGAACAAGTTAGATACTTCATGCAACGCAATGAAACACATGTTAGATGTTTTCTTTTCGGTGCACAGAGGTTAGTTATTGCGTGCATATGTATAACGAGGAACAAGTTAGATAGGTCATGCAATTCAATGAAACACATCTTAGATGTTTTCTTTTCATTCCACAGAGGTTAGTTATTGCGTGCATATGCAATGCAATCCTAAAGCACAAGCATTGCAAATTTCTTCGTTAGACAAAGGAACAAGTTAGTATATGCATTGTAAAGCGATCGCTCTTGTGATGTTTTCTCATCAAAACACAAATTCATTAGTTGTAGAATGGAAATGCATGGAAAAGCACGCGTGTTTTATCTTTTCTTTTCATTGCAAAGAAGAATAAGTTAGAAAATGTAAATATTGCAATGAAACAACACACGTTATCCAGTCAAAGCACTAAGGAAGGGTTTAGCTCTTGAATGAAATAAAGTGCATATTACATATATGTTATTTTTGATGCACAGCGTTCTTCATGAACAATCCACATCTCTTCATTGCACAAAGCAACGGGTGTTGTTTTATTGTAATGCATAAAATATCGAACTTGTTCCTCTTTGCAGGGCCGGCCCGAGGCATAAGCGAACTAAGCGGCTGCTTGGGGCCCCCTGGCCACCAGGGGGCCCCCTAATCGAGGTTATTTTTTATTTTTATTTTTTTAGATGACTTAAACAAGTGACATAAATCAATGAATGAATGAATATGACTGAATGAATAGTTCAAGACAACAAAATTCTGATTTAATGGTCAATATACCTGCCTACAAGTTACAACTGCTGCTCTGTCTGCCAGCGTTTAAGTCATACGCATAATCTTCTAGACACCTCGCGCGTGCATAGACAATTCGTGCGCAACTGCGCCTAGTCACGGTATCGGTTTAAGTTGGAGAAAATAGCCCGCAGGAGAACTTATCCTTCAAGGTGTAAGGGTAGCAGTTTGAATAAATAATAAACATAGCAGTTTGAACTCTTCTCCACTTTATTATACCACACATCAGATCTCCAAACACCCGCGACACTCCAGTAGCCTAGCAAGTGCGCACGACCCATCTACGGCAAGCCCCGAGGGGAAAAATACATTGCATACACACATACAACGAGCGCCAGAACATCATAACCGGTATTATAGTAACAGACTGTGTTGATTATGTCATGTACTATATAACAAAGTCTGTTACAATAATAATAATAACAAAAATAAAGATTTTGAGGATAGTTACTCTGTATTGAGACAGTTGAGAAATAGGCTAGTAATATTTTTAGTTTTCAACAATAGCTGAGACCCAGAAAGTTTTTTTTTTTTTAATTTAGTTTTTTTTCATGTCATCACATTGTTTAGAGCATAATAAACAAATGGTAAAAAAAAAAAAAACCTTTTTGAAAAATTATATTTTATTCATATGTAATACTTTGTCCTCTGTAGTGGACACCAGGACTCAGTTGTTAAAATTAAATGACATACAATGTGTAGGCAAAAACAATGGGATTTTTTTTCCAATCACCAATACATTTTGGGGTTTCAGGATTTTTTTGAACTAAAATTTGTATAAAGATGATTATCAACTATGTTATGAAAGATATAATGGAATTAATTGATACACCAATTTACTTTATGCAATATATGGGTAAAATTGGCATAAATTAATATTCCCATTCAATGCAAAGTATCTATACACTGTATCTAATTTGCACATTAATGTGTTCTTGGAGCAACATTTAATGAGGAAAGAAGTGTAAGCATTGGCGTAATAATAAGCAACATTTTAATAATAATATCTAATATATCATAAGAATATTGACGTATAATTTATTTACATATTCACTTGTTATGTCTCCCAGAATGCCTGATAAACATGATTTATGTCCTGATGTTCTCTACAGTGGACATGAATGAAATCAATGCCCTGTAACAGAAAGTCATTTTTTTCATTTGAAACCCCATAACATTTTCATGAGATGTTGGTTGATGAAATACAATTTGAAAAGTAGTTAGATTTAAATTATAATTACAATATATTACCATATTTCAATAAGAGTGCTACATTTGATCACTAAATTAATGTTAGACATTTTTAAAGACCAAGGAGAAGTTGTTTTCATGGTGAAACCTCCAAACATTTGGTATCTCTGTATTGCCCTGAATGTGCTCTTTACAGGACATCCAGAAAAAAAAAATGTGACATGCATGGTGTCAGAGAAATACACTAAAATATAATGTCCACTACAGTGGACAAAAGTCTATTCCTGGGTCCCAGGAGGATAGGCCAAAGTATCATTGCTCTTACGTTTCTAATTTCTCAGTTTTGTTATAATTTTAGCAAATAATTTATTGTATATGTTTTGAGACAGTTTTAAGACTGTTTTCAAACTTTTTTATTTAAGTAGACATCTATTTTTTTATTAATACATAACCTCAGTGTATTCATTTATAATGTATCATTTTTGCGTGACATTTATGTCAATAATCGTCAAACACAGGTGACTCCGCGTCGTGGGAGGGGCCCCCAAATCAAATTCTGCTTAGGGCCCCCAAAAGGCTCGGGCCGGCGCTGCCTCTTTCCAATGAAAAGAAAATGTATGCATGTGCTTTCGCATGCATTTCTATTTTACAAACTAGATTGTTTGTGCACAGACGAGAAAACATCACGTTATAACTTTTCATTGCAACGAAGAACAAGTTAGATTGTTATGCAATCCAATGAAACATATTAGGTGTTTTCTTTACATTGCACAGAGACACATGTTTGTTATTGCGTGCATATTCTTTATTGCACAACGTTAGACGTTAGATTAGTTTTCTTTGAACAACCGAATATGAGTTAGTTATTGCATGCGTTGTAAGGAAACAGCTAATGGCAACGATTTCTCTTCATCACAGAAATGCAACAGCGAATGCAATTATTTCCCTTGTTACAAAACACATGCATTACACATCTCTTTGTTGCACAAAGGAACGAGTAAGTTATTGCATTGCACGACCGCTCAAGTTATGTTTTTTCGTCAGTGCACAAAAGAATTAGTAGTAGAATCCATGCGAGAGAGTCAAAGTGTCCTCAAAGGTTTTAATAAATATTAACTTATTGACTTTTGATGATTTATAAGCTATAGATAGGTTCCTTTTTGTCCTAGTGAAAATATTTCTGGCTCAAGGGTACTTGATTCTAAGCCATAGAGAAGTCCATATCTGACCTATTGAACTAATTTCTGGTCTATGTTTCCTCAAAAGTTTTTAAATAATATCAACTGATAGACTTAATCTGATGTTAAAAAACATAGGTTCCTTTTTGACCTACTGAACATATTTCTATCCTATGGGTAACTGGAGTAACTGGAATTGATCCTTCTCATGATGTTATTTAAGCCAGACAGATATTTGACCTACTGAACATATTTCTGGCCCAAAAGTACTTTTGATCTTGAACTTTCCATATACATACTTATAGACTCCAATAGATGCTTCCTAAGCCATGGAAAAGTCCATATCTGACCTTTTGAACTATTTTCTGGTCAAAAGTTCCTCAAAAAGTTTAAAACGATATAAACTTATAGACTCCTTTTGATGTTATATTACACAGGTCAATTTTTGACCTCCAGGAACACTTTTATGGCCCACGGGTCTTTGATCTGTGGTTTAATATACCGAGAGCTTTACTTCTCATGATGTCATTTCAGCCAGAAAGATATTTGACCTACTGAACATATTTCTGGCCCAAAAGTACTTGACCTTGTACTTTCCATTCATACTCATAGACTCCAACAGATGCTTCCTAAGCCATAGAGAAGTCCATATCTGACATAATAAACTCAGTTCTGGTCAAAGGTTCCTCAAAAAGTATGTAACAGTATAAACTTTTACACTCCTTCTGATGTTATATTAGATATACATATGTATATTTTGACCTCCAGGAACACATTTATGGCACATTTCCAGAAGAAAATGTGAAGTGGAGCTTGAAGCGGCAAATCTCACCACCCGGTTGCTATGGTGTTCTGGGTTTGTTGCTAGGTGTTTTTGTAGGGTATTCTTGGTGGTTGCTATGGTGTTGCTATGCGGTTGCTAGGGTATTCTGGGTGGTTGCGAAGGTGTTCTGGGTGGTTGCTAGAGTGCTGCTAGGCGGTTGCTGGGGTGTTCTGGGTGGTTGCTAGGGTGTTGCCAGATGGTTGCTGGGTTGTTCTGGTTTATTTCTAGGGTGTTCTGGTGGTTGCTAGGCTGTTGCTTGGTGGTTGCTAGGGTGTTCTGGTTGGTTGGAGATTTACTTCTCATAATGTCATTTCAGCCAGAAAAATATTTTACCTACTGCTTGAGCTTGAAGCGGCAAATCTCACCACCCGGTTGCTACGGTGTTCTGGGTGTGTTGCTAGGTGTTTTATTTAGGGTATTCTTTGTGGTTGCTATGGTGTTGCTATGCGGTTGCTAGGGTATTCTGGGTGGTTGCGAATTCTGGGAGGTTAGATTTTTTAGGGTATTCTGGGTGGTTGCTATGGTGTTGCTATGCGGTTGCTAGGGTATTCTGGGTGGTTGCGAAGGTGTTCTGGGTGGTTGTTAGGGTGTTGCTAGGCGGTTGCTGGGGTGTTCTGGGTGGTTGCTAGGATGTTGCCAGATGGTTGCTGGGGTGTTCTGGTTTATTTCTAGGGTGTTCTGGTGGTTGCTAGGCTGTTGCTTGGTGGTTGCTAGGGTGTTCTGGTTGGTTGGAGATTTACTTCTCGTAATGTCATTTCAGCCCTAAAAATATTTTACCTACTGAACATGTTTCTGGCCCAAAAGTACAGGATCTTGAACTCTCCATACATACTCA
The DNA here is from genome assembly GCF_988280905.1 of Pimephales promelas. NCBI lineage: Eukaryota > Metazoa > Chordata > Actinopteri > Cypriniformes > Leuciscidae > Pimephales > Pimephales promelas. The sequence continues at coordinate 10,395,917 of NC_142775.1, read as the reverse complement.
TAGAGTCCAACAGATGCTTCCTAAGCCATGGAAAAGTCCATATCTGACCTTTTGAACTAATTTCTGGTCAAAGGTTCCTCAAAAAGTTTAAAACGATATAAACTTTTAGACTCCTTCTGATGTTATATTAGATATACATAGGTCAATTTTGACCTCCAGGAACACTTCCAGAAGAAAATGTGAAGTGGAGCTTGAAGCGGCAAATCTCACCACCCGGTTGCTAGGGTGTTCTGGGAGGTTGCTACGGTGTTCTGGGTGTGTTGCTAGATGTTTTTTTTAGGGTATTCTGGGTGGTTGCTATGGTGTTGCTATGCGGTGGCTAGGGTATTCTGGGTGGTTGAGAAGGTGTTTTGGGTGGTTGCTAGGGTGTTGCTAGGCGGTTTCTGGGGTGTTCTGGGTGGTTGCTAGGGTGTTGCCAGATGGTTGATGGGGTGTTCTGGTTTGTTTCTAGGGTGTTCTGGTGGTTGCTAGGCTGTTGCTTGGTGGTTGCTATGGTGTTCTAGTTGTTTGGAGATTTACTTCTCATGATGTCATTTCAGCCAGAAAAATATTTGACCTACTGAACATGTTTCTGGCCCAAAAGTACTTGATCTTGAACTTTCCATACATACTCATAGAGTCCATGGCTTTTCCTAAGCCATGGAAAAGTCCATATCTGACCTTTTGAACTAATTTCTGGTCAAAGGTTCCTCAAAAAGTTTAAAACGATACAAACTTTTAGACTCCTTCTGATGTTCTATTAGCTATACATAGTCAATTTTTGACCTATGTAACACATTTATGGCACATTTCGAGAAGAAAATGTGAAGTGCTGCTTGCAGTGGCAAATCCTCACCACCTGGTTGCTAGGGTGTTCCATGTGGTTGCTACAGTGTTCTGGGTGGTTGCTAGGTGGTTGTTAGGGTATTCTGGGTGGTTGCTAAGGTGTTGCTAGGGTGTTCTGGGTGGTTACTAGGGTGTTGCTAGGTGGTTGCTAGGGTGTTCTGGGTGGTTGCTAGGGTGTTGCTAGGTGGTTGCTAGGGTGGTATGGTTGGTTGCTAAGGTGTTTCTAAGGTGTTCTGGGTGGTTGCTAGGCGGTTGCTAGAGTGTTGCTAGGGTGTTCTGGGTGGTTACTATGGTGTTTTAGGTAGATACTATGGTAGTCTGTGTGGTTTCTAGGTGGTTGGTAGTGTCCAAATTACTATAGAGTTTTTATAATGTTTTTGGCAATTGATTTATATGTCATCAAAAGGAGTCGATACGTTTTTCAGAAATAATTTCAATAGGTCAGATGTGAACAATTCTATATGGCCTAGGAAACATTATAAGGAGTCTATGAGTATGTAGAAAGTTCAAGAACAAGTACACATGGGCAAGAAATATAGTCTGTAGGTCAAATATCTGTCTGGCTAAAATAACATGATAAGGAGGTCATTCTGTATAGTATCCTGATTTTCAGAGAACAAAGAAATATGTTCTTTGAACAAAGATATTCAAAGAACACTTTAGCCAGAAATATGTTCAGTAGCTAAAATAAGGACTCTTGTATGGCTTCAGTAACATCAAAAGGAGTTAATGAGTATGTTTAGAATGTTCAAGATCAAGTACTCGTGGGCCAGAACTATATTCAGTAGGTCAAAAAGGAACCTATCTATAGCTCATGTAATATCAGAAGGAGTCTAAAAGTTTTTCTTGTTTAAAAACTTTTGAGGACCCTTTGACCAGAAATGAGTTAAATACTTAAGATATGGACATTCTATATGTCTTAAGAAGCATCAAAAGGAGTCTATGAGAAATTATAGAATGTTCGAGACCTAGTACTCGTCGGCCAGGACTATGTTTGTGGATCAAAGAGGAACCTCTAGGCCTAGGAAGCATAAGAAGTAGTCTATTTAGTATGTATAGAAAGTTCAATATCAGGTACTCGTAGGACAGATATATGTTCAGTCGGTCAAATATCTTTCTGCTCATAAAACATCATAAGTAGTAAATTTCAATGAATAGTAACCTAATGATCAAGTACCCTTTGACCAGAAATGAGTTCAATGGGTCAGATATAAACAATCCATATGGCTAATGTGTTCATTAGGCTAGGGTGGACTCAGTATGGCTTCAGTAACATCAAAAGGAGTCAATGAGCATGTTTAGAAAGTTTAAGATCTAGTACTCGTGGGCCAGTTCTATGGCAAATCCCACTAAACATTATCTTCTGGAAATGTGCCATAAATGTGTTACATAGGTCAAAAATTGACTTGTGTATAGCTAATACAACATCAGAAGGAGTCTATAAGTTTATATTGTTATGGTAAAAGGGTTTCAAACAATTATGTAATAAAAGAATCGATTAGTTAAGAGCTAAATCATGCAAAAAACATTATAGAAACTCTATAGTAACCATATGTGAACACTACCAACCAACTGGTAACACCATAGCAACAACCCAGACCTAACGACCTTGTAACGACCTAAAACACCCTAGCAACACCCTAGCAACCACCCAGAACAACCTGGCAACAGCCTAGCAACAACCTAGCAACATTAGCACCTTAGCAACCACCCAGAATACTGGTAATGTATGTAATATAACATCCGAATGAGTATGTATGTATGAGTATGTATGGAAAGTTCAAGGTCAAGTACTTTTGGGCCAGAAACATGTTCAGTAGGTAAAATATTTTTCTGGCTGAAATTACATCATGAGAAGTAAATCTCCAACCAACCAGAACACCCTAGCAACCACCCAGAACACCCTAGAAACAAACCAGAACACCCCAGCAACCGCCTAGCAACACCCTAGCAACCACCCAGAACACCTTCGCAACCACCCAGAATACCCTACCAAACGCATAGCAACACCATAGCAACCACCCAGAATACCCTAAAAAAACACCTAGCAACACACCCAAAACACCGTAGCAACCTCCCAGAACACCCTAGCAACCGGGTGGTGAGATTTGCCGCTTCAAGCTCCACTTCATATTTTATTCTGGAAACGTGCCATATATGTGTTCCTGGAGGTCATAATTGACCTATGGATATCTAATATAACATCAGAAGGAGTCTAAAAGTTTATATTGTTTTAAACTTTTTGAGGAACCTTTGACCACAAATGAGTTCAATATGTCAGATATGGACCTCTCAATGGCTTAGGAAGCATATGTTGGAGTTTATGAGTATGAATGGAAAGTACAAGGTCAAAGTACTTTTGGGCCAGAAATATGTTCAGTAGGTCATATTTGTCTGGCTGAAATGACATCATGAGATGTAAATCTCTCGGTATATTAACCCACAGATCAAGTATCCGTGGGCCATAAAAGTGTTCATGGAGGTCAAAAATTGACCTATGTAATATAACATCAGAATTTTATATTACATAGTCTCTGAGTATGTATGGAAAGTTCAACATCAAGTACTTTTGGGCCAGAAACATATTCAGTAGGTAAAATATTTTTCTGGCTGAAATGACATCATGAGAAGTAAATCTCCAACCAATCATAAGACCCTAGCAACCACCCAGAACACCCTAGAAACAAACCAGAACACCCCAGCAACCATCTGGCAACACCCTAGCAACCACCCAGAACACCCCAGCAACCGCCAGCAACACCCTAGCAACCACCCAGAACACCTTCACAACCACCCAGAATACCCTAGCAAACGCATAGCAACACCATGGCAACCACCCAGAATACCCTAAAAAAACACCTAGCAACACACCCACAACACCGTAGCAACCTCCCAGAACACCCTAGCAAGGAACCTTTGAAAAGAAATAAGTTCAATAGGTCAGATATGGACTTCTCTATGGCTTAGGAAGCATCTATTGGAGTCTATGAGTATGTGTGGAAAGTTCAAGATCAAGTACTTTTGGGCCAGAAACATGTTCAGTAGGTGAAATATTTGTCTGGCTGAAATGACATCATGAGAAGTAAATCTTTCGGTATATTAACCCAGAGATCATGACCCGTGGGCCATAAAAATGTTCCTGGAGGTCAAAAATTGACCTATGTAATATAACATCAGAAGGAGTCTATAAGTTTATATTGTTTTAAACTTTTTGAAGAAATTTGAGGTCTTTTCCATCGCTTAGGAAGCATCTATTGGAGTCTATGAGTATGTATGGAAAGTTCAAGATTCAGAAAGTTCATGCTCAGTAGGTCAAATATCTGTCTGGCTTAAATAACATCATGAGAAGGATCAATTAATTACCCATGGGCTACAAATATGTTCAGTAGGTCAAAAAGGAACCTATATAACATCAGATTGAGTCTATCAGTTGATATTATTTAAAAACATTTGAGGAAACATAGACCAGAAATTAATTCAATAGGTCAGATATAGACTTCTCTATGGCTTAGAATCAAGTACCCGTGAGTCAGAAATATGTTCACTAGGACAAAAAGGAACCTATCTATAGCTTATAAATCATCAAAAGTCAATAAGTTAATATTTCTTATAACCTTTGAGGACCCTTTAACTCTTTCGCATGGATTCTACTACTAATTATTTTGTGCACTGACGAAAAAACATCACTTGAGCGGTCGTGCAATGCAATAACTTACTCGTTCGTTTGTGCAAAAAAAGTGATGTGTAATGCATGTGTTTTGTAACAAGGGAAATAATTGCATTAGTTGTTGCATTTCTGTGATGAAGAGAAATCGTTGCCATTAAGAACGTTGTGCATGAAGAACGTTGTGCATCAAAAATAACATATAGGCTATGTAATATACACTTTATTGCATTCAAGAACTAAACCCTTCCTTAGTGCTTTGACTGGATAACGTGTGTTGTTTCATTGCAATGCTTACATTTTCTAACGTATTCTTCTTTGCAATGAAAAGAAAGGATAAAACACGCGTGCTTTTCCATGCATTTCCATTCTACAACTAATTAATTTGTGTTTTGACGAGAAAACATCACAAGAGCGATCGCTTTACAATGCATACACTAACTTGTTCCTTTGTGCAACGAAGAGATTTGCAATGATTGTGCTTTAGGATTGCATTGCACAATAACTAACCTTTGTCCAATGAAAAGAAAACACCTAAGATGTGTTTCATCGCATTGCATGACATATCTAACTTGTTCCTCGTTAAGCATATGCACGCAATAACTAACCTCTGTGCAATGAAATGAAAACACCTAAGATGTGTTTCACCGCATTGCATGACATATCTAACTTGTTCCCCGTTATGCATATGCACGCAATAACTAACCTCTGTGCATTGACAAGAAAAAACCTAAGATGTGTTTCATTGCATTGCATGATAGATATAACTTGTTTCTCGTTATGCAATTATGTTTCTCGTTATGTCATGCAATGTGATGAAACACATTTTAGATGTTTTCTTTTCATTGCAGAGAGGTTGGTTATTGCGTGCATATGCATACAATGCGATGAAATATGGAATGCCAAAGCTGACTTAATTAAAAATAAATATATACATAAATAAATATACGAAGAAATGTAAAAAAGCAAAAATACAAAAATAAATACATAATTAAATATACAAAGAAATGTAAAAAAGTACAAATAAATGAGTATTTATATTTTTATTTCCATATTTATGTATAATTGTATTTTTTCACACATTTATTTATTTATTTATTTCTACATTTATTCATTTATTTATTTCCACTTCTATTTATTTCCACATTCATTTATGTATTTATGTTTTTATGTCTACATTTATTTATTTTCACATTTATTTATTTTCACATTTATTTATTTCCACATTTAATTATTTCCACATTTATTTATTCCAACATTTCTTCCTCCGTATTCTAATGAGGGCGGCGTGTTTTAACGCAGACAATCGACCTCAGAATGGCAGTGCTGAAGCTTTGAGGCCACAGTGACACCTTGTGGTGTGTGACCAAACGAAACGCAAGAGCTGTCCAGGCAATATCACATTTTAAGTCATGTGTATCACCCTAACTGTAGCCTAGGGTAGGCTAAATAGGGTTAACACACATGAACAGAAACTGCACTTCAACGGGTCTGATAGCAGATACATGAAAGCGCGTGAAAGTATCCACTATTTATAACAATGTAAATGCGGTGGATAGGGCTGATAGCTTGCGTTTGGCTTGCATTTATTTTCGATGAGACTCGCGCACAAAACGCGAGTCAAAACGCGGTTTACATTCGTTTCCTCATTTCGTATGCATAACTGCGTAAGGAAACTCGAATGTAAACCGCGCATTGAGTCGCGTTTTGTGTGCGAGATGCTGCTCTTAGACACTGATTAATCACAAGGCACCAATTTTGAATTATTCTTAAATTAAACAATGGGGCATGTAATCGAGTGAGCCTCGCATCCCACGCCATGCATTCTGTATTACGATTTTGACTTTTAATGACTTGACTTTTGTTCATTTTATTTTACTGATAACAGTGCCTTATTATTATAATAACTGAGTAGTTTATCGATTAATATTAAGAACTTGACATATATGATGATGTAGCTATAAGCCTACCTATTTAATAAGGTTTGGGGAGATATAATATCAATTATATGGGGAAATATCACCAGGACCATGGGCATGACCGGTGCTGTTTGAATGGGCATATGATCCTTCTGTGCTCCATGGCGTGAGATGTAGCTCACTGCGTTTACATGAGCCCCTTTTGTTTGATTTAAGAATAATTCAAAATTGATGACTTTATCAGTAGATCAGTAGCTATCTAAGATCAGCATCCATGTTATATGGGTTGCGTTTTAAACATTTGAATTGTCACCTGTTATGCATACAAAAGGAAACGCCACTGTAAACCACTGAGTCGCGTTTCAAACTGATCAAACTGATCAACAAATTAAAAACTGCCCGATTTTCGTTTTTTGGCGATCATTTTATCGTTATTCATTTTTGAACAAAGAATGAAGTGAGTCTTTGAACTTCTGTCAATTCGTTTTTCGTTTATAAACCAAAAACGGAAGTCACGTGGTCCATTCCTTATTTGGAAGCGAATGTAACCGGAAACACTTTCAAAATAAAAGTAACTACAGTTAGCGAGGTGATGGTAGACTAAAACTGAACTAATATAACATTTTTTAGTACAACTAAAGTAGCACTGGGTGTGAGTAAGACTTTAGTTAACTGAAATAAAAATTCAAACAAATAAAATAATAACTCTGGCTGTTATAGGGAGAATTAAACATTTGTAAAACCATTGGTGAATAGGGCCTACAGCTATGTATGCTATGAGCAGGGCTCTGGATTGCAACTCTTTCACTAGCATATATGGCCTAAAATGTTTTACAAGCATAGTGGGTGAGTGAAGACTAAAACCTACTGTAAATGTTATATTATACTTTTATACATTTATAGTTCCTCCTCCAGGTTGTGGTTATTAGCCTCTGCAGTGGACAGATGTAGATTTAGCCAGAGCCAGGATGTCACTGTGCAAAAACACAATTTATAAAATATATATTTCATAAATCATATTTTTTTTAAACAAAAAACTGAACTTCACCTGCCTTCCAGCTCCCCTTTCTATCGCTTTAATAGCATAGCTGCTAAAAACTCTCTTTATTTTTCCTTTGCATTTTTCTCCAGTGTAATATTATTATGTTAGTTAAGTAGATTAAATATTTTTAACCCTTGTGCATCAATTATATAGAGGACAAAAATGTCCGTGTCAAAAAACTGTCATAGAAATGTGAAGCTTGGAGCACAGACTTAAGTTGGTATCATTTTAAAGAAGACCCATGGCAGATTTTTGCTGAAGTAAACTAAAGCTAAATTAAAATAATAAGTAGTAAATCCAAAAAAAAAAGTTATATAGGTATAAGTTTATGAAAATTATTTATAAAAAAAAACATGATTTATAAAATATATATTTTATAAATCAGGTTGAACTCAAAAACTGCAAGAAAATCAAAGCCATGAATCTGAATAGGTTGTGTTCCAAATTTGAGTTGGATAGGCCTATCTCAAAAAAAATGAGCTTTCAGTAAGAGTTTGTTTGGGTGCAGTAACAGATTTCCCCCACTGGGTGCCAGCAAAACTCCACTGGTGCACACAGTGATTGGATTTTAGATTTGCAAATGAGTTTTTCTCTCTCAAATATTACAAGCACACAAACACATATACACACACAAAAAAATGTATTACACACATACAAACAAACCACACTCTGACATCCACCCACACAATTATCGTTAATAAGCAGAAAACAGGAATAAAGCAATATTTGTTTTATAGGCCAAACCTGGACAACTGGCACCATCTGATAAAAAAAAATAGTAAAAATTAAACTTTTGGAGCCTTGCCAACAGAATAAAAGCCTCTTAACAAAGATTGCATCATTTTATAGTTAAATGACCCTGGGATTAAAAATTGCGGTTTCAATGGGAACATTTTTGTCCAAAGGGCGCAGATAGGGAGTATTTTGTGTACCTAATGCAAAATCATTATTATTTTTTTTAAGAAAATGGCGGTGAAATAGTAAAATTCCATGAAAATACACACCTGTGCCAAATTAGCATTAACACAGGTAAAGTGATAAAAAAAACTGAAAAGGACAAAAATGTCCATAAGGATGCACAAGGGTTAATGCAGCTTGTAGTTCTCATTAGTTATGTAGACCTACTTGTGTGTGAAACCCAGCATTACTCGGTCAAAAATGAACTGGGACTTTCAGATCTTTTAGCGCTTTTGGGGGGTTTAATTCTGTTTGATGAACCACCAGGTAAAGGCAGTGCTCTGTACTTTTGGTACTTGTGTAAAGTAAAATAAAAGTGTTTAGTTTTTTACTTTTAGTTTTTTGGCATTTAGTTTTTCTCCCTGGTACTCGTGTCAGGGCCTCCCAGAGTTTCCCCAATACCTGTCCTGGAGGATGTGAGCCTGTGCACTGTGTGCAGGGTTTAAGGACTGATGATAGTAGCAGGACTGGCCCCTTCACCTACCATCACTCTCTCTTCAAATAAATGCTGGACAGGACAAAGCAGAACACCACTCCTTCCTCTGGCACCATAAAAGGGCCTTAATTGTTGTCACTTTCAGATTATGTTAAGCCACATCTTTGTGGATTTTGTGGCACTGCTTTTGTGGAATTGGATGATGTCAGCTTATGACATTAATTACAAATGTACATCATATTGTACAACGGTACAGTGAAGCATGGCTCTGCATTGCAACTCTTTCACTTCCACACACAACCAACACCACACTTTATGTAAAAAAAAGATTGGAGAGCATTATTTATTATCTTTAACTTCAGTAGATGTAAAACACTACAAAGGGAATGTGTTGCTCTCAGGAGGAGGCTGTATTTGTACAATGACATCCTGGCTCTGGCTAAATCTACATCTGTCCACTGCAGAGGCTAATAACCACAACCTGGAAGAGGAACTATATAAATGTATCAAAGTATAATATAACCTTATAACATTTACAGTATTTGAGTCTTCACTCACCCACTATGCTTGTAAAACATGTTAGGCCATATATGCTATTGAAAGAGTTGCAATGCAGAGCCCTGCTCATAGCATACATAGCTGTAGGCCCTATTCACCAATGCTCTTACAAATGTTTAATTCTCCCTAACAACCAGAGCTATTATTTTATTATATTTTATTTTAGTTAACTAAAGTGTTTTTCATACACAGTGCTACTTTAGTTGTACTAAAAAGGTTATATTAGTTCAGTTATTAGTCAGTTTTTAATTGGTTTTTCGTTTTTTGATTCTGACACCAAAAACGGTTATTTGGTTTTTCTATTTGAAACAAAAAGCAAAAAACGGTATTTTCGTTTCATAATTACAAACGAACTACGGATTATCCAGAGATCCCCTGACCGTTTTCTTTTCACTGCACAGAGGTTAGTTATTGCGTGCATATGCAAAACGAGGAACAAGTTATATATGTCATGCAATGCACTGAAACACATCTTAGGTGTTTTCTTTTCATTGCAAATAGGTTAGTTATTGCGTGGATAGTTATAACGAGTCTGTAGACATCTACACGACACATCTAACTTGTTCCTCGTTATAACTATCCATGCAATAACTAACCTTTGTGCAATGAAAAGAAAACACCTAAGATGTGTTTCAGTGCATTGAACGACACATCTAACTTGTTCCTCGTTATAACTATCCACGCAATAACAAACCTTTGTGCAATGAAAAGAAAACACCTAAGTTGTGTTTCAGTGCATTGCATGACATATCTAACTTGTTCCTCGTTATGCATATTACACGCAATAACTATCCTCTGTGCAATGCAATGAAACACCTAAGATGTGTTTCAGTGCATTGCATGACATATCTAACTTGTTCCTCGTTATAATGCACGCAATAACTAAACACTGTGCAATGAAAAGAAAACACCTAAGATGTGTTTCATTGCATTGCACGACATATCTAACTTGTTCCTCGTTATGCATAAGCACGCAATAACTAACCTCTGTGCAATGAAAAGAAAACAACTAAGATGTGTTTCATTGCATTGCACGACATATCTAACTTGTTCCTCGTTATGCATAAGCACGCAATAACTAACCTCTGTGCAATGAAAAGAAAACAACTAAGATGTATTTCATTGCATTGCATGACATATCTTACTTGTTCCTCGTTATAACTATCCACGCAATAACTAACCTCTGTGCAATGAAAAGAAAACACCTAAGATGTGTTTCAGTGCATTGCATGACATATCTAACTTGTTCCTCGTTATAACTATGCACCCAATAACTAAACTCTGTGCAATGAAAAGTAAACACCTAAGATGTGTTTCATTGCATTGCAAGACATATCTAACTTGTTCCTCGTTATGCATAAGCAGGCAATAACTAACCTCTGTGCAATGAAAAGAAAACACCTAAGATGTGTTTCATTGCATTGCATGACATATCTAACTTGTTCCTCGTTATAACTATCCACGCAATAACTAACCTCTGTGCAATGAAAAGAAAAAACCTAAGATGTGTTTCAATTGCATTGCACGACATATCTAACTTGTTCCTCGTTATGCATATGCACGCAATAACTAACTTCTGTGCAAAGAAAAGAAAACACCTAAGATGTGTTTCAGTGCATTGCATGACATATCTAGCTTGTTCCTCGTTATGCATATGCACGCAATAAATGACCTCTGTGCAATGAAAAGAAAACACCTAAGATGTGTTTCAGTGCATTGCACGACATATCTAACTTGTTCCTCGTTATGCATATGCACGCAATAACCAACCTCTGTGCAGTGAAAAGAAAACACCTAAGATGTGTTTCAGTGTATTGCATGACATATCTAACTTGTTCCTCGTTGCACGCAATAAATAACCTCTGTGCAATGAAAAGAAAACACCTAAGATGTGTTTAATTGCATTGCACGACATATCTAACTTGTTCCTCGTTATGCATATGCACGCAATAACTGACCTCTGTGCAGTGAAAAGAAAACACCTAAGATGTGTTTCATTGCATTGCATGACATATCTAGCTTGTTCCTCTTTATGCATATGCACACAATAAATGACCTCTGTGCAATGAAAAGAAAAAACCTAAGATGTGTTTCATCGCACTGCACGACATATCTAACTTGTTCCTCGTTATGCATATGCACGCAATAACAAACCTTTGTGCAATGTAAAGAAAACACCTAGGATGTGTTCCAGTGCATTGCATGATAGATATAACTTGTTCCTCGTTATGCATATACACGCAATAACTAACCTCTGTGCAATGAAAAGAAAACACCTAAGAGGTGTTTCAGTGCATTGCATGACATATCTAACTTGTTCCTCGTTATGCATATACACGCAATAACTAACCTCTGTGCAGTGAAAAGAAAACCCCTAAGATGTGTTTCAGTGCATTTGCATGACATATCTAACTTGGTCCTCGTTAAGCATAAGCACACAACAAATAACCTCTGTGCAATGAAAAGAAAACACCTAAGATGTGTTTCAGTGCATTGAATGACATATCTAACTTGTTCCTCGTTATGCATAAGCACGCAATAACTAACTTCTGTGCAATGAAAAGAAAACAGCTAAGATGTGTTTTCTTTTCATTGCACAGAAGTTAGTTATTGCGTGCTTATGCATAACGAGGAACAAGTTAGATGTTCCTGTTCAATGCACTGAAACACATCTTAGGTGTTTTCTTTTCATTGTACAGAGGTTAGTTATTGCGTGCATATGCATAACGAGAAACAAGTTAGATCTGTCATGTAATGCACTGAAACACATCTTAGGTGTTTTCTTTTCATTGCACAGAGGTTAGTTATTGCGTGCTTATGTGCTTATAACGAGGAACAAATTAGATATGTCGTGCAATGCACTGAAACTAGGTGTTTTCTTTTCATTGCACAGAGGTTAGTTATTGCGTGCATATGCATAACGAGGAACAAGTTAGATATGTCATGCAATGCACTGAAACACATCTTAGAGGTGTTTTCTTTTCACTGCAGAGAGGTTTGTGCGTGCATATGCATAACGAGAAACAAGTTATATCTAACACATCTTAGGTGTTTTCTTTTTTATTGCACAGAGGTTAGTTATTACGTGCATATGCATAACGAGGAACAAGTTAGATATGTCATGCAATGCACTGAAACCCATGGTAGGTGTTTTCTTTTCACTGCAGAGAAGTTAGTTATTTGCGTGCATACGCATAACGAGAAACAAGTTGTATCTATCATGCAATGCAATGAAACACATATTAGGTGTTTTCTTTTCATTGCATAGAGGTTAGATATTACGTGGATATGCATAACGAGGAACAAGTTAGATAGGTCATGCAATGCGATGAAACACATCTTAGGTGCTTTCTTTTCATTGCACAGAGGTTAATTATTGCGTGCATATTCATAACAAGGAAAAAGTTAGATATGTCATGCAGTGCGAGAAAACACGTCTTAGGTGTTTTCTTTTCATTGCACAGAGGTTAGTTATTGCGTGCATATGCATAACGAGGAACAAGTTAGATATGTCATGCAATGCACTGAAACCCATGTTAGGTGTTTTCTTTTCACTGCAGAGAGGTTAGTTATTTGCGTGCATATGCATAACGAGAAACAAGTTATATCTATCATGCAATCCAATGAAACATATCTTAGGTGTTTTCTTTTCATTGCACAGAGGATAGTTATTGCATGCATACATAACGAGGAACAAGTTAGATAGGTCATGCAATGGATTGAAACACATCTTAGTTGTTTTCTTTTCATTGCACAGAGGTTATTGTGTGCATGTCATAACGAGGAACAAGTTAGATAGGTCATGCAATGCATTGAAACACATCTTAGTTGTTTTCTTTTCATTGCACAATTGGTTATGCGTGCACATGCATAACGAGGAACAAGTTAGATATGTCATGCAATGCAATGAAACACATCTTAGGTGTTTTCTTTTCATTGCACAGAGGTTAGTTATTCCGTGCATATGCATAACGAGTAACAAGTTAGATATGTCATGCAATGCAATGAAACACATCTTAGGTGTTTTCTTTTCATTGCACAGAGGTTAGTTATTCCGTGCATATGCATAATGAGTAACAAGTTAGATATGTCATGTAATGCACTGAAACACATCTTAGGTGTTTTCTTTTCACTGCACAGAGCGAGTTATTGCGTGCATATGCATAACGAGGATCAAATTAGATATGTCATGCAATGCACTGAAACCCATGTTAGGTGTTTTCTTTTCACTGCAGAGAGGTTAGCTATTTGCGTGCATAAGCATAACGAGAAACAAGTTATATCTATCATGCAATGCAATGAAACATATCTTAGGTGTTTTCTTTTCATTGCACAGAGGATAGTTATTGCATGCATACATAACGAGGAACAAGTTAGATAGGTCATGCAATGCATTGAAACACATCTTAATTGTTTTCTTTTCATTGCACAGAGGTTATTGTGTGCATGTCATAACGAGGAACAAGTTAGATCTGTCATGCAAAGCACTGAAACACATCTTAGGTGTTTTCTTTTCACTGCACAGAGGTTAGTTATTGCGTGCATATGCATAACGAGGAACAAGTTAGATGGTCATGCAATGCGATAAAACACATCTTAGGTGTTTTCTTTTCATTGCACAGAGGATAGTTATTGCATGCATACATAACGAGGAACAAGTTAGATATGTCATGCAATGCGATGAAACACATCTTAGGTGTTTTCTTTTCATTGCACAGAGGATAGTTGTTGCATGCATACATAACGAGGAACAAGTTAGATATGTCATGCAATGCGATGAAACACATTTTAGGTGTTTTCTTTTCATTGCACAGAGGTTAGTTATTCCGTGCATATGCATAACGAGTAACTAGTTAGATCTGTCATGCAATGCACTGAAACACATCTTAGGTGTTTTCTTTTCACTGCACAGAGGTTAGTTATTGCGTGCATATTCATAACGAGGAACAAGTTAGATATGTCATGCAATGCGATGAAACACATATTAGGTGTTTTCTTTTCATTGCACAGAGGATAGTTGTTGCATGCATACATAACGAGGAACAAGTTAGATAGGTCATGCAATGCATTGAAACACATCTTAGTTGTTTTCTTTTCATTGCACAATTGGTTATGCGTGCACATGCATAACGAGGAACAAGTTAGATATGTCATGCAATGCAATGAAACACATCTTAGGTGTTTTCTTTTCATTGCACAGAGGTTAGTTATTCCGTGCATAAGCATAACGAGTAACAAGTTAGATATGTCATGCAATGCAATGAAACACATCTTAGGTGTTTTCTTTTCATTGCACAGAGGTTAGTTATTCCGTGCATATGCATAATGAGTAACAAGTTAGATATGTCATGTAATGCACTGAAACACATCTTAGGTGTTTTCTTTTCACTGCACAGAGCGAGTTATTGCGTGCATATGCATAACGAGGAACAAATTAGATAGGTCATGCAATGCATTGAAACACATCTTAGTTGTTTTCTTTTCATTGCACAGAGGTTATTGTTTGCATGTCATTACGAGGAACAAGTTAGATATGTCATGCAATGCAATGAAACACATCTTAGGTGTTTTCTTTTCATTGCATAGAGGTTAGTTATTCCGTGCATATGAATAACGAGTAACAAGTTAGATATGTCATGTAATGCACTGAAACACATCTCAGGTGTTTTCTTTTCACTGCACAGAGCGAGTTATTGCGTGTATATGCATAACGAGAAACAAGTTAGATGGTCATGCAATGCGATGAAACACATCTTAGGTGTTTTCTTTTCATTGCACAGAGGATAGTTATTGCATGCATACATAACGAGGAACAAGTTAGATATGTCATGCAATGCAATGAAACACATCTTAGGTGTTTTCTTTTCATTGCACAGAGGTTAGTTATTCCGTGCATATGCATAACGAGTAACAAGTTAGATATGTCATGTAATGCACTGAAACACATCTTAGGTGTTTTCTTTTAATTGCACAGAGGTTAGTTATTGCGTGCATATGCATAACGAGGAACAAGTTAGATAGGTCATGCAATGCGATGAAACACATCTTAGGTGTTTCCTTTTCACTGCAGAGAGGTTTTTGCGTGCATATGCATAACGAGAAACAAGTTATATCTATCATGCAATGCAATGAAACACATCTTAGGTGTTTTCTTTTTTATTGCACAGAGGTTAGTTATTACGTGCATACGCATAACGAGGAACAAGTTAGATATGTCATGCAATGCACTGAAACCCATGTTAGGTGTTTTCTTTTCACTGCACAGAGGTTAGTTATTGCGTGCATATGCATAACGAGGAACAAGTTAGATAGGTCATGCAATGCGATGAAACACATCTTAGTTGTTTTCTTTTCATTGGACAGAGGTTATTGCGTTCATGTGCATAAGCATAACGAGGAACAAGTTAGATATGTCATACAATGCAATGAAACACATCTTAGGTGTTTTCTTTTCATTGCACAGAGGTTAGTTATTCCGTGCATAAGCATAACGAGTAACAAGTTAGATATGTCATGTAATGCACTGAAACACATCTTAGGTGTTTTCTTTTCACTGCACAAAGCGAGATATTGCGTGTATATGCATAACGAGAAACAAGTTAGATATGTCATGCAATGCGATGAAACAAATCTTAGGTGTTTTCTTTTCACTGCACAGAGGTTAGATATTGCGTGCATATGCATAACGAGGAACAAGTTAGATAGGTCATATGCGATGAAACACATCTTAGGTGTTTTCTTTTCATTGCACAGAGGATCGTTGTTGCATGCATACATAACGAGGAACAAGTTAGATAGGTCATGCAATGCATTGAAACACATCTTAGTTGTTTTCTTTTCATTGCACAGAGGTTATGCGTGCACATGCATAACGAGGAACAAGTTAGATATGTCATGCAATGCAATGAAAACACATCTTAGGTGTTTTCTTTTCATTGCACAGAGGTTAGTTATTCCGTGCATATGCATAACGAGTAACAAGTTAGATATGTCATGCAATGCAATGAAACACATCTTAGGTGTTTTCTTTTCATTGCACAGAGGTTAGTTATTCCGTGCATATGCATAATGAGTAACAAGTTAGATATGTCATGTAATGCACTGAAACACATCTTAGGTGTTTTCTTTTCACTGCACAGAGCGAGTTATTGCGTGCATATGCATAACGAGAAACAAATTAGATATGTCATGCAATGCACTGAAACCCATGTTAGGTTTTTTACTTTTCACTGCAGACAGGTTAGCTATTTGCGTGCATATGCATAACGAGAAACAAGTTATATCTATCATGCAATGCAATGAAACATATCTTAGGTGTTTTCTTTTCATTGCACAGAGGATAGTTATTGCATGCATACATAACGAGGAACAAGTTAGATAGGTCATTGAAACACATCTTAGTTGTTTTCTTTTCATTGCACAGAGGTTATAGTGTGCATGTCATAACGAGGAACAAGTTAGATATGTCATGCAATGCAATGAAACACATCTTAGGTGTATTCTTTTCATTGCACAGAGGTTAGTTATCCCGTGCATATGCATAACGAGTAACAAGTTAGATATGTCATGCAATGCAATGAAACACATCTTAGGTGTTTTCTTTTCATTGCACAGAGGTTAGTTATTCCGTGCATATGCATAATGAGTAACAAGTTAGATATGTCATGTAATGCACTGAAACACATCTTAGGTGTTTTCTTTTCACTGCACAGAGCGAGTTATTGCGTGCATATGCATAACGAGGAACAAATTAGATATGTCATGCAATGCACTGAAACCCATGTTAGGTGTTTTCTTTTCACTGCAGAGAGGTTAGCTATTTGCGTGCATATGCATAACGAGAAACAAGTTATATCTATCATGCAATGCAATGAAACATATCTTAGGTGTTTTCTTTTCATTGCACAGAGGATAGTTATTGCATGCATACATAACGAGGAACAAGTTAGATAGGTCATGCAATGCATTGAAACACATCTTAGTTGTTTTCTTTTCGTTGCATAGAGGTTAGTTATTCCGTGCATATGAATAACGAGTAACAAGTTAGATATGTAATGTAATGCACTGAAACACATCTAAGGTGTTTTCTTTTCACTGCACAGAGCGAGTTATTGCGTGTATATGCATAACGAGAAACAAGTTAGATCTGTCATGCAAAGCACTGAAACACATCTTAGGTGTTTTCTTTTCACTGCACAGAGGTTAGTTATTGCGTGCATATGCATAACGAGGAACAAGTTAGATGGTCATGCAATGCGATGAAACACATCTTAGGTGTTTTCTTTTCATTGCACAGAGGATAGTTATTGCATGCATACATAACGAGGAACAAGTTAGATATGTCATGCAATGCAATGAAACACATCTTAGGTGTTTTCTTTTCATTGCACAGAGGTTAGTTATTCCGTGCATATGCATAACGAGTAACTAGTTAGATCTGTCATGCAATGCACTGAAACACATCTTAGGTGTTTTCTTTTCACTGCACAGAGGTTAGTTATTGCGTGCATATGCATAACGAGGAACAAGTTAGATAGGTCATGCAATGCGATGAAACACATCTTAGGTGTTTTCTTTTCATTGCACAGAGGATAGTTATTGCATGCATACATAACGAGGAACAAGTTAGATAGGTCATGCAATGCGATGAAACACATCTTAGGTGTTTTCTTTTCACTGCACAGAGGTTAGTCATTGCGTGCATATGCATAACGAGGAACAAGTTAGATCTGTCATGCAATGCACTGAAACACATCTTAGGTGTTTTCTTTTCACTGCACAGAGGTTAGTTATTGCGTGCATATGCATAACGAGGAACAAGTTAGATATGTCATGCAATGCGATGAAACACATCTTAGGTGTTTTCTTTTCACTGCACAGAGGTTAGTTATTGCGTGCATATGCATAACGAGGAACAAGTTAGATATGTCATGCAATGCAATGAAACACATCTTAGGTGTTTTCTTTTCATTGGACAGAGGTTAGTTATCGTGTGCATGTGCAATGCAATCCTAAAGCACAAAGCATTGCAAATCTCTTCGTTGCACAAGGAACAAGTTAGTGTGTGCATTGTAAAGCGATGGCTCTTTTGATGTTTTCTCGTCAAAACAGAAATTAATTAGTTGTAGAATGGAAATGCATGGAAAAGCACGCGTGTTTTATCTTTTCTTTTTTTATTGCAAAGAAAAATAAGTTAGAAAATGTAAGAATTGCAATGAAACAACACACGTTATCCAGTCAAAGCAGAAGGAAGGGTTTAGTTCTTGAATGCAATAAAGTGCATATTACATAAATGGTATTTTTATGCAATCCAATGAAACTAGATATTAGGTGTTTTCTTTTCATTGCACAGAGAAACATGTTAGTTATTGCGTGCATATTCTTTAATGCACAACGTTAGACGTTAGATGTGTTTTCGTTGAACAACGGAATGAGTTAGATATTGAATGCGTTCCTCTGTTGCACAAAGGAACGAGTAAGTTATTGCATTGCACGACCGCTCAAGTGATGTTTTTTCGTCAGTGCACAAAAGAATTAGTAGTAGAATCCATGCGAAAGAGTCAAAGGGTCCTCAAAGGTTTTAATAAATATTAACTTATTGACTTTTGATGATTTGTAAGCTATAGATAGGTTCCTTTTTGTCCTAGTGAACATATTTCTGACTCACGGGTACTTGATTCTAAGCCATAGAGAAGTCCATATCTGACCTATTGTACTAATTTCTGGTCTATGTTTCCTCAAATGTTTTTAAATAATATCAACTGATAGACTCAATCTGATGTTATATACATAGGTTCCTTTTTGACCTACTGAACATGTTTCTAGCCTATGGGAATTGATCCTTCTCATGATGTTATTTCAGCCAGAAAGATATTTGACCTACTGAACATATTTCTGGCCCAAAAGTACTTGATCTTGAACTTTCCATACATACTCATAGACTCCAATAAATGCTTCCTAAGCCATGGAAAAGTCCATATCTGACCTTTTGAACTAATTTCTGGTCAAAGGTTCCTCAAAAACTTTAAAACAGTTATAAACTTATAGACTCCTTCTGATGTTATATTACATAGGTCAATTTTTGACCTCCAAGGAACACTTTTATGGCCCACGGGTCCTTGGTATGTGGGTTATTATACCGAGAGATTTACTTCTCATGATGTCATTTCAGCCAGACAAAAATTTGACCTACTGAACATGTTTCTGGCCCAAAAGTACTTGATCTTGAACTTTCCAAACATACTCATAGACTCCCAACAGATGCTTCCTAAGCCATAGAGAAGTCCATATCTGACATATTGAACTCATTTCTGGTCAAAGGTTTCTCAAATAGTTTAAAACAATATAGACTTTTAGACTCCTTCTGATGTTATATTAGATATACATAGGTCAATTTTGACCTCCATGAACACATTTATGGCACATTTCCTGAAGAAAATGTGAAGTGGAGCTTGAAGCGGCAAATCTCAGCACCCGGTTGCTAGGGTGTTCTGGGAGGTTGCTACGGTGTTCTGGGTGGTTGGTAGGTTTTTTTTTTAGGGTATTCTGGGTGGTTGCTATGGTGTTGCTATGCGGTTGCTAGGGTATTCTGGGTGGTTGCGAAGGTGTTCTGGGTGGTTGCTAGGGTGTTGCTATGTGGTTGCTAGGGTATTCTGGGTGGTTGTGAAGCTGTTCTGGGTGGTTGCTAGGGTGTTGCAAGGCGGTTGCTAGGGTATTCTGGGTGGTTGCGAAGGTGTTCTGGGTGGTTGCTGGGTTGTTCCAGTTTGTTTCTAGGGTGTTCTGGGTGGTTGCTATGCTGTTGGTTGGTGGTTGCTAGGGTGTTCTGGTTGGTTGGAGATTTATTTCTCATGATGTCATTTCAGCCAGAAAAATATTTTACCTACTAAACATGTTTCTGGCCCAAAAGTACTAGATCTTGAACTTTCCATACATATTCATAGACTATGTAATATAACATTCTGATGTTATATTACATAGGTCAATTTTTGACCTCCACGAATACTTTTATGGCCCACGGGTACTTGATCTGTGGGTTAATATACAGAGAGATTTACATCTCATGATGTCATTTCAGCCAGAGAAATATTTGACCTACTGAACATGTTTCCGCCCCAAAAGTTCTTGAGATGGAACTTTCCATACAGACTCATAGACTCCAATAGATGCTTCCTAAGAAGCCATAGAGAAGTCCATATCTGACCTATTGAACTCATTTCTGGTGAAAAGTTCCTCAAAATAGTTTAAAACAATATAAACTTATAGATTTCTTCTGATGTTATATTAGCTATACATAGGTAAATTTTTGACCTCCAGGAACACATTTATAGCCCACGGGTACTTGATCTATGGGTGAGTATACCGAGAGATTTACTTCTCATGATGTAATTTCAGCCAGACAAATATTTGACCTCCTTCTGATGTTATATAAGACATACATTGGTCAATTATATTAGATATACATAGGTCAATTTTTGACCTCCAGGAACACATTTATGTCCCACGGGTACTTGATCTGTGGGTTAATATACCGATAGATTTACTTCTCGTGATCTCATTGAACTCATTTCTTGTCAAAGGTTCCTCAAAAAGTTTAAAACAATGTAAACTTTTAGACTTCTTCTGATGTTATATTAGATATACATAGATCAATTTTTGACCACCAGGAACACATTTATGGCACATTTCCAGAAGAAAATATGAAGTGGAGCTTGAAGCGGCAAATCTCACCACCCGGTTGCTAGGGTGTTCTGGGAGGTTGCTACGGTGTTCTGGGTGGTTGCTAGGTGTTTTTTTAGGGTATTCTGGGTGGTTGCTATGGTGTTGCTATGCAGTTGCTAGGGTATTCTGGGTGGTTGCGAAGGTGTTCTGGGTGGTTGCTAGGGTGTTGCTAGGCGGTTGCTGGGGTATTCTGGGTGGTTGCTATGGTGTTGCTATGTGGTTGCTAGGGTGTTGCTAGGCGATTGCTGGGGTGTTAATGGTGGTTGCTAGGGTGTTGCCAGATGGTTGCTGGGGTGTTCTGGTTTGTTTCTAGGGTGTGCTGGGCGGTTGCTATGCTGCTGCTTGGTGGTTGCTAGGGTGTTCTGGTTGGTTGGAGATTTATTTCTCATGATGTCATTTCAGCCAGACAAATATTTGACCTACTGAACATGTTTCTGGCCCAAAAGTACTTGATCTTGAACTTTCCAAACATACTCATAAACTCCAACAGATGCTTCCTAAGCCACAGAGAAGTCCATATCTGACATATTGAACTCATTTCTGGTCAAAGGTTTCTCAAAAAGTTTAAAACAATATAGACTTTTAGACTCCTTCTGATGTTATATTAGATATACATAGGTCAATTTTGACCTCCATGAACACATTTATGGCACATTTCCTGAAGAAAATGTGAAGTGTCGCTTGAAGCGGCAAATATCAGCACCCGGTTGCTAGGGTGTTCTGGGAGGTTGCTACGGTGTTCTGGGTGGTTGCTAGGTGTTTTTTTTAGGGTATTCTGGGTGGTTGCTATGGTGTTGCTATGCGGTTGTTAGGGTATTCTGGGTGGTTGCGAAGGTGTTCTGGGTGGTTGCTAGGGTGTTGCTAGGCGGTTGCTGGGGTGTTAATGGTGGTTGCTAGGGTGTTGCCAGATGGTTGCTAGGGTGTTCTGGTTTGTTTATAGGGTGTTCTGGATGGTTGCTAGGCTGTTGCTTGGTGGTTGCTAGGTTGTTCTGGGAGGTTGCTATGGTGTTCTGGGTGGTTGCTAGGTGTTTTTTTAGGGTATTCTGGGTGGTTGCTATGGTGTTGCTATGTGGTTGCTAGGGTATTCTGGGTGGTTGCGAAGGTGTTCTGGGTGGTTGCTAGGGTGTTGCTAGGCGGTTGCTGGGGTATTCTGGGTGGTTGCTATGGTGTTGCTATGTGGTTGCTAGGGTGTTGCTAGGCGATTGCTGGGGTGTTAATGGTGGTTGCTAGGGTGTTGCCACATGGTTGCTGGGGTGTTCTGGTTTGTTTATAGGGTGTTCTGGATGGTTGCTAGGCTGTTGATTGGTGGTTGCTAGGGTGTTCTGGTTGGTTGGAGATTTACTTCTCATGATGTCATTTCAGCCAGAAAATTATTTTACCTACTGAACATGTTTCTGGTCCAAAAATACTTAATCTTGAACTTTCCACACATACTCACAGACTATGTAATATAACATTCTGATGTTATATTACATAGGTCAATTTTTGACCTCCATGAACACTTTTATGGCCCACGGGTACTTGGATCTGTTGGTTAATATACCAAGAGATTTACATCTCATGATGTCATTTCAGCCAGACAAATATTTGACCTACTGAACATGTTTCTTGCCCAAAAGTACTTGATCTTGAACTTTCCAAACATACTCATAGACTCCAACAGATGATTCCTAAGCCACAGAGAAGTCCATATGTGACATATTGAACTCATTTCGGGTCAAAGGTTTCTCAAAAAGTTTAAAACAATATAGACTTTTAGACTCCTTCTGATGTTATATTAGATATACATAGGTCAAATTTGACCTCCATGAACACATTTATGGCACATTTCCTGAAGAAAATGTGAAGTGGAGCTTGAAGCGGCAAATCTCAGCACCCGGTTGCTAGGGTGTTCTGGGAGGTTGCTACGGTGTTCTGGGTGGTTGGTAGGTTTTTTTTTAGGGTATTCTGGGTGGTTGCTAAGGTGTTGCTATGCGGTTGCTATGGTATTCTGGGTGGTTGCGAAGGTGTTCTGGGTGGTTGCTAGGGTGTTGCTATGTGGTTGCTAGGGTATTCTGGGTGGTTGCGAAGCTGTTCGGGGTGGTTGCTAGGGTGTTGCTAGGCGGTTGCTAGGGTATTCTGGGTGGTTGCGAAGGTGTTCTGGGTGGTTGCTGGGTTGTTTTGGTTTGTTTCTAGGGTGTTCTGGGTGGTTGCTATGCTGTTGGTTGGTGGTTGCTAGGGTGTTCTGGTTGGTTGGAGATTTATTTCTCATGATGTCATTTCAGCCAGAAAAATATTTTACCTACTAAACATGTTTCTGGCCCAAAAGTACTAGATCTTGAACTTTCCATACATATTCATAGACTATGTAATATAACATTCTGATGTTATATTACATAGGTCAATTTTTGACCTCCATGAATACTTTTATGGCCCACAGGTACTTGATCTGTGGGTTAATATACAAAGAGATTTACATCTCATGATGTCATTTCAGCCAGACAAATATTTGACCTACTGAACATGTTTCTGGGCCAAAAGTTCTTGATCTTGAACTTTCCAAACATACTCATAAACTCCAACAGATGCTTCTTAAGCCACAGAGAAGTCCATATCTGACCTATTGAACTCATTTCTGGTGAAAAGTTCCTCAAAATAGTTTAAAACAATATAAACTTATAGATTCCTTCTGATGTTATATTAGCTATACATAGGTCAATTTTTGACCTCCAGGAACACATTTATGGCCCACGGGTACTTGATCTATGGGTGAGTATACCGAGAGATTTACTTCTAATGATGTAATTTCAGCCAGACAAATATTTGACCTCCTTCTGATGTTATATAAGATATACATTGGTCAATTATATTAGATATACATAGGTCAATTGTTGACCTCCAGGAACACATTTATGTCCCACGGGTACTTGATCTGTGAGTTAATATACCGATAGATTTACTTCTCGTGATGTCATTGAACTCATTTCTGGTCAAAGGTTCCTCAAAAAGTTTAAAACAATGTAAACTTTTAGACTTCTTCTGATGTTATATTAGATATACATAGATACATTTTTGACCACCAGGAACACATTTATGGCACATTTCCAGAAGAAAATGTGAAGTTGAGCCTGAAGTGGCAAATCTCACCACCCGGTTACTAGGGTGTTCTGTGTGGTTGCTAGGTGGTTGTTAGGGTATTCTGGGTGGTTGCTATGGTGTTTTTATGTGGTTGCTAGGTGCTAATGTTGCTAGGCGGTTGCCAGATTGTTCTGGATGGTTGCTAGGGTGTTGCTAGGTGTTCTTGTTTGTTGGTGTTGGTTGCTGGGTGGTTGCTAGGGTGTTTTAGGTCGTTACTATGGTATTCTGGGTTGTTGCTATGGTGTTACCAGGTGGTTGGTAGTGTTTACATATGGTTACTAAAGAGTTTCTGTAATGTTTTTGGGCATGATTTAGCTCTTAACTAATAAATTCTTTTGTAATATAATGTAATATGATATAAACTAATCAATATGTTTATATTGTTTGAAACCTTTTGAGGACCCTTTTACCATAACAATATAAACTTCTAGAGTCCATCTGATGTTGTATTAGCTATACATGGGTCAAATTTTGACCTATGTAACACATTTATGGCACATTTCCAGAAGAAAATGTGAAGTACTGCTTGCAGTGGCAAATCTCACCACCCGGTTGCTAGGGTGTTCCCGGTGGTTGCTACAGTGTTCTGGGTGGTTGCTAGGTGGTTGTTAGGGTATTCCGGGTGGTTGCTAGGGTGTTGCTAGGGTGTTCTGGGTGGTTACTAGGGTGTTGCTAGGTGGTTGCTAGGGTGTTCTTGGTGGTTACTTGGGTTTTGCTAGGGTTGGTTGCTTGCTAGGGTGTTGCTAAGGTGTTCTGGGTGGTTGCTAGGCGGTTGCTAAAGTGTTGCTAAGGTGTTCTGGGTGGTTGCTAGGGTGATTTAGGTGGTTACTATGGTAGTCTGTGTGGTTCCTATGGTGTTTCTAGGTGGTTGGTAGTGTCCAAATTACTATAGAGTTTTTATAATGTTTTTGGCAATTGATTTATATATCATCAAAAGGAGCCCATAAGTTTTTAGAAATAATTTCAATAGGTCAGATGTGGACAATTCTATATGGCCTAGGAACCATCAAAAGGAGTCTATGAGTATGTAGAAAGTTCAAGATCAAGTACACATGGGCAAGAAATACAGTCTGTAGGTCAAATATCTGTCTGGCTAAAATAACATGATAAGAGGTCATTCTGTATAGTATCCTGATTTTTAAAGAACACCTTAGCCAGAAATATGTTCAGTAGTTAAAATAAGGACTCTTGTATGGCTTCAGTAACATCAAAAGGAGTTAATGAGTATGTTTAGAATGTTCAAGATCAAGTACTCGTGGGCCAGAACTATATTCAGTAGGTCAAAAAGGAACCTATCTATAGCTCATGTAATATCAGAAGGAGTCTAAAAGTTTTTCTTGTTTAACAACTTTTGAGGACCCTTTGACCAGACATGAGTTAAATACTTAAGATATGGACGTTCTATATGCCTTAAGAAGCATCAAAAGGAGTCTATGAGAATTTATACAAAAAGTTCGAGACCTAGTACTCGTCGGCAAGGACTATGTTTGTGGGTCAATGAGGAACCTCTAGGCCTAGAAAGCAGTCTAGGAAGTAGCATAAGAAGTAGTCTATTTTTTATGTATAGAAAGTTCAATATCAGGTACTCGTGGGACAGATATATGTTCAGTATATGTTCAAATATCTTCCTGCTCATAAAACATCATAAGTAGTAAATATCAATGTATAGTAACCTAATGATATAGTAACCTATGTTCAGTAGGTCAAATAGGAACCTTTGTATAGCTTATATATCATCAAAAGGTGTCTAATAAGCTTATATTGCTTAAAAACTTTTGAGGTCCCTTTTACCAGAAATGAGTTCAATAGCTATACTATGCACTGTAAAGCTCATGTGTTGTTTTCTCGTCTGTGCACAAATAAATTAGTTTGTAAAATAGAAATGCATGCAAAATCACGTTATATCTTTTCATTGCAACGAGGAACAAGTTAGATATGTCATGCAATGCGACGAAACATCTCAGGTGTTTTCTTTTCATTGCACAGAGGTTAGTTAAAGCGTGCATATACATAACGAGGAACAAGTTAGATATGTCATGCAATGCACTGAAACCCATGTTAGGTGTTTTCTTTTCACTGCAGAGAGGTTTTTGCGTGCATTTGCGTCCATATGCATAAGGAGAAACAAGTTATATCTATCATGCAATTCGACGAAACACATCTCAGGTTTTTTCTTTTTATTGCACAGAGGTTAGTTATTGCGTGCATAATCATAACAAGGAACAAGTTAGATATGTCATGCAGTGCGATAAAACACATCTTAGGTGTTTTCTTTTCATTGCACAGAGGTTAGTTATAGCGTGCATATGCATAACGAGGAACAAGTTAGATATGTCATGCAATGCACTGAAACCCATGTTAGGTGTTTTCTTTTTACTGCAGAGAGGTTTTTGCGTGGATATGCATAACGAGAAACAAGTTATATCTATCATGCAATGCAATGAAACACATCTTAGATGTTTTCTTTATATTGCACAGAGGTTAGTTATTACGTGCATAACGAGGAACAAGTTAGATATGTCAGGCAATGCACTGAAACCCATGTTAGGTGTTTTCTTTTCACTGCAGAGAGGTTACTTATTTGCGTGCATATGCATAACGAGAAACAAGTTATATCTATCATGCAATGCAATGAAACACATCTTAGGTGTTTTCTTTTATTACACAGAGGTTAGTTATTACGTGCATATGCATTACGAGGAACAAATTAGATATGTCATGCAATGCACTGAAACGCATGTTAGGTGTTTTCTTTTCATTGCAGAGAGGTTAGCTATTTGCGTGCATATGCATAACGAGAAACAAGTTATATCTATCTTGCAATGCAATGAAACACATCTTAGATGTTTTCTTTTCATTGCACAGAGGATAGTTATTGCATGCATACATAACGAGGAACAAGTTAGATATGTCATGCAATGCAATGAAACACATCTTAGGTATTTTCTTTTCATTGCACAGAGGTTAGTTATTGCATGCATACATAACGAGTAACAAATTAGATATGTCATGTAATGCACTGAAACACATCTTAGGTGTTTTCTTTTCACTGAACAGAGCGAGTTATTGCGTGCATATGCATAACGAGGAACAAGTTAGATCTGTCATGCAATGCACTGAAACACATCTTAGGTGTTTTCTTTTCACTGCACAGAGCGAGTTATTGCGTGTATATGCATAACGAGAAACAAGTTAGATCTGTCATGCAATGCATTGAAACACATCTTAGTTGTTTTCTTTTCATTGCACAGAGGTTAGTTATTGCGTGCATATGCATAACGAGGAACAAGTTAGATATGTCATGCAATGCGATGAAACACATCTTAGGTGTTTTCTTTTCATTGCACAGAGGATAGTTATTGCATGCATACATAACGAGGAACAAGTTAGATTAGGTCATGCAATGCATTGAAACACATCTTAGTTGTTTTCTTTTCATTGCACAGAGGATAGTTATTGCATGCATACATAACGAGTAACAAATTAGATATGTCATGTAATGCACTGAAACACATCTTAGGTGTTTTCTTTTCACTGAACAGAGCGAGTTATTGCGTGCATATGCATAACGAGGAACAAGTTAGATCTGTCATGCAATGCACTGAAACACATCTTAGGTGTTTTCTTTTCACTGCACAGAGCGAGTTATTGCGTGTATATGCATAACGAGAAACAAGTTAGATCTGTCATGCAATGCATTGAAACACATCTTAGTTGTTTTCTTTTCATTGCACAGAGGTTAGTTATTGCGTGCATATGCATAACGAGGAACAAGTTAGATATGTCATGCAATGCGATGAAACACATCTTAGGTGTTTTCTTTTCATTGCACAGAGGATAGTTATTGCATGCATACATAACGAGGAACAAGTTAGATTAGGTCATGCAATGCATTGAAACACATCTTAGTTGTTTTCTTTTCATTGCACAGAGGTTATTGCGTGCATATGCATAACGAGGAACAAGTTAGATATGTCATGCAATGCAATGAAACACATCATAGGTGTTTTCTTTTCATTGCACAGAGGTTAGTTATTGCGTGCATATGCATAACGAGTAACAAGTTAGATATGTCATGTAATGCACTGAAACACATCTTAGGTGTTTTCTTTTCACTGCACAGAGGTTAGTTATTGCGTGCATATGCATAACAAGGAACAAGTTAGATAGGTCATGCAATGCGATGAAACACATCTTAGGTGTTTTCTTTTCATTGCACAGAGGATAGTTATTGCATGCATACATAACGAGGAACAAGTTAGATAGGTCATGCAATGCATTGAAACACATCTTAGTTGTTTTCTTTTCACTGCACAGAGCGAGTTATTGCGTGCATATGCATAACGAGGAACAAGTTAGATATGTCATGCAATGCGATGAAACACATCTTAGGTGTTTTCTTTTCATTGCACAGAGGATAGTTATTGCATGCATACATAACGAGGAACAAGTTAGATTAGGTCATGCAATGCATTGAAACACATCTTAGTTGTTTTCTTTTCATTGCACAGAGGTTATTGCGTGCATATGCATAACGAGGAACAAGTTAGATATGTCATGTAATGCACTGAAACACATCTTAGGTGTTTTCTTTTCACTGCACATAGCGAGTTATTGCGTGCATATGCATAACGAGAAACAAGTTAGATCTGTCATGTAATGCACTGAAACACATCTTAGGTGTTTTCTTTTCACTGCACAGAGCGAGTTATTGCGTGCATATGCATAACGAAAAACAAGTTAGATCTGTCATGCAATGCACTGAAACACATCTTAGGTGTTTTCTTTTCACTGCACAGAGGTTAGTTATTGCGTGCATATGCATAACGAGGAACAAGTTAGATAGGTCATGCAATGCGATGAAACACATCTTAGGTGTTTTCTTTTCATTGCACAGAGGATAGTTATTGCATGCATACATAACGAGGAACAAGTTAGATAGGTCATGCAATGCATTGAAACACATCTTAGTTGTTTTCTTTTCACTGCACAGAGCGAGTTATTGCGTGCATATGCATAACGAGAGACAAGTTAGATCTGTCATGCAATGCACTAAAACACATCTTAGGTGTTTTCTTTTCACTGCACAGAGCGAGTTATTGCGTGTATATGCATAACGAGAAACAAGTTAGATCTGTCATGCAATGCACTGAAACACATCTTAGGTGTTTTCTTTTCACTGCACAGAGGTTAGTTATTGCGTGCATATGCATAACGAGGAACAAGTTAGATATGTCATGCAATGCGATGAAACACATCTTAGGTGTTTTCTTTTCACTGCACAGAGGTTAGTTATTGCGTGCATATGCATAACGAGGAACAAGTTAGATATGTCATGCAATGGAATAAAACACATCTTAGGTGTTTTCTTTTCATTGGACAGAGGTTAGTTATCGTGTGCATGTGCAATGCAATCCTAAAGCACAAGCATTGCAAATCTCTCCGTTGCACAAGGAACAAGTTAGTGTGTGCATTGTAAAGCGATGGCTCTTTTGATGTTTTCTCGTCAAAACAGAAATTAATCAGTTGTAGAATGGAAATGCATGAAAAGCACGCTTGTTTTATCTTTTCTTTTCATTGCAAAGAAAAATAAGTTAGAAATGTAAGAATTGCAATGAAACAACACACGTTATCCAGTCAAAGCAGAAGGAAGGGTTTAGTTCTTGAATGCAATAAAGTGCATATTACATATATGGTATTTTTGATGCACAAAGTTCTTCATGCACAATCCACATCTCTTCATTGCACAAAGCAACGAGTGTTGTTTTATTGCAATGCATAAAATATCGAACTTGTTCCTCATTGCAATCAAAAGAAAATGTATGCATGTGCTTTCGCATGCATTTCTATTTTACAAACTAGATTGTTTGTGCACAGACAAGAAAACATCACGTTATGCCTTTTCATTGCAACGAAAAACAAGTTAGATTGTTATGCAATCCAATGAAACTAGATATTAGGTGTTTTCTTTTCATTGCACAGAGAAACATGTTAGTTATTGCGTGCATATTCTTTAATGCACAACGTTAGACGTTAGATGTGTTTTCGTTGAACAACGGAATGAGTTAGATATTGAATGCGTTCCTCTGTTGCACAAAGGAACGAGTAAGTTATTGCATTGCACGACCGCTCAAGTGATGTTTTTTCGTCAGTGCGCAAAAGAATTAGTAGTAGAATCCATGCGAAAGAGTCAAAGGGTCCTCAAAGGTTTTAATAAATATTAACTTATTGACTTTTGATGATTTGTAAGCTATAGATAGGTTCCTTTTTGTCCTAGTGAACATATTTCTGGCTCACGGGTACTTGATTCTAAGCCATAGAGAAGTCTATAGCTGACCTATTGTACTAATTTCTGGTCTATGTTTGATCAAATGTTTTTAAATAATATCAACTGATAGACTCAATCTGATGTTATATACATAGGTTCCTTTTTGACCTACTGAACATGTTTCTAGCCTATGGGTAATTAATTGATCCTTCTCATGATGTTATTTCAGCCAGAAAGATATTTGACCTACTGAACATATTTCTGGCCCAAAAGTACTTGATCTTGAACTTTCCATACATACTCATAGACTCCAACAGATGCTTCCTAAGCCATAGAGAAGTCCATATCTGACCTATTGAACTCATTTCTGGTCAAAGGATCCTCAAAAGGTTTTAAACAATATAAACTTATAGACTCATGATGTTACATTAGCTATACATAGGTCAATTTTTGACCTTCAGAAACACATTTATGGTCCACGGGTATTTGATGTTTGGGTTAATGTACCGAGAGCTTTGCTTCTCATGATGTAATTTCAGCCATAAATATATTTGACCTACTGAACATATATCTGGCCCAAAAGTACTTGACCTTGTACTTTCCATTCATACTCATAGACTCCAACAGATGCTTCCTAAGCCATAGAGAGTCCATATCTGACATATTGAACTAATTTCTGGTGAAAGATTTCTCAAAAAGTTTAAAACAATATAAACTTTTAGACTCCTTCTGATGTTATATTAGATATACATAGGTCAATTTTGACCTCCATGAACACATTTATGGCACATTTCCAGAAGAAAATGTGAAGTGGAGCTTGAAGCGGCAAATCTTAGCACCCGGTTGCTAGGGTGTTCTGGGTGGTTGCTATGGCGTTGCTATGCGGTTGTTAGGGTATTCTGGGTGGTTGCGAAGGTGTTCTGGGTGGTTGCTAGGGTGTTAATGGTGGTTGCTAGGGTGTTGCCAGATGGTTGCTGGGGTGTTCTGGTTTGTTTCTAGGGTGTTCTGGATGGTTGCTAGGCTGTTGCTTGGTGGTTGCTAGGGTGTTCTGGTTGGTTGGAGATTTACTTCTCATGATGTCATTTCAGCCAGAAAAATATTTTACCTACTGAACATGTTTCTGGTCCAAAAATACTTGATCTTGAACTTTCCACACATACTCAGAGACTATGTAATATAACATTCTGATGTTATATGACATAGTTCAATTTTTGACCTCCATGAACACTTTTATGGCCCACGGGTACTTGGATCTGTTGGTTAATATACCGAGAGATTTACATCTCATGATGTCATTTCAGCCAGACAAATATTTGACCTACTGAACATGTTTCTGGCCCAAAAGTACTTGATCTTGAACTTTCCAAACATACTCATAGACTCCAACAGATGCTTCTTAAGCCACAGAGAAGTCCATATCTGACATATTGAACTCATTTCTGGTCAAAGGTTTCTCAAAAAGTTTAAAACAATATAGACTTTTAGACTCCTTCTAATGTTATATTAGATATACATAGGTCAATTTTGACCTCCATGAACACATTTATGGCACATTTCCTGAAGAAAATGTGAAGTGGAGCTTGAAGCGGCAAATCTCAGCACCCGGTTGCTAGGGTGTTCTGGGAGGTTGCTACGGTGTTCTGGATGGTTGGTAGGTTTTTTTTTAGGGTATTCTGGGTAGTTGCTATGGTGTTGCTATGCTGTTGCTAGGGTATTCTGGGTGGTTGCGAAGGTGTTCTGGGTGGTTGCTAGGGTGTTGCTATGTGGTTGCTAGGGTATTCTGGGTGGTTGTGAAGCTGTTCTGGGTGGTTGCTAGGGTGTTGCAAGGCGGTTGCTAGGGTATTCTGGGTGTTTGCGAAGGTGTTCTGGGTGGTTGCTGGGTTGTTCTGGTTTGTTTCTAGGGTGTTCTGGGTGGTTGCTATGCTGTTGGTTGGTGGTTGCTAGGGTGTTCTGGTTGGTTGGAGATTTATTTCTCATGATGTCATTTCAGCCAGAAAAATATTTTACCTACTAAACATGTTTCTGGCCCAAAAGTACTAGATCTTGAACTTTCCATACATATTCATAGACTATGTAATATAACATTCTGATGTTATATTACATAGGTCAATTTTTGACCTCCATGAATACTTTTATGGCCCACGGGTACTTTATCTGTGGGTTAATATACAGAGAGATTTACATCTCATGATGTCATTTCAGCCAGAGAAATATTTGACCTACTGAACATGTTTCTGGCCCAAAAGTTCTTGATCTTGAACTTTCCATACAGACTCATAGACTCCAATAGATGCTTCCTAAGAAGCCATAGAGAAGTCCATATCTGACCTATTGAACTCATTTCTGGTGAAAAGTTCCTCAAAATAGTTTAAAACAATATAAACTTATAGATTCCTTCTGATGTTATATTAACTATACATAGGTCAATTTTTGACCTCCAGGAACACATTTATGGTCCACGGGTACTTGATCTATGGGTGAGTATACCGAGAGATTTACTTCTCATGATGTAATTTCAGCCAGACAAATATTTGACCTCCTTCTGATGTTATATAAGACATACATTGGTCAATTATATTAGATATACATAGGTCAATTTTTGACCTCCAGGAACACATTTATGTCCCACGGGTACTTGATATGTGGGTTAATATACCGATAGATTTACTTCTCGTGATCTTATTGAACTCATTTCTTGTCAAAGGTTCCTCAAAAAGTTTAAAACAATGTAAACTTTTAGACTTCTTCTGATGTTATATTAGATATACATAGATCAATTTTTGACCACCAGGAACACATTTATGGCACATTTCCAGAAGAAAATATGAAGTGGAGCTTGAAGCGGCAAATCTCAGCACCCGGTTGCTAGGGTGTTCTGGGAGGTTGCTAGGTGTTTTTTTTAGGGTATTCTGGGTGGTTGCTATGGTGTTGCTATGCGGTTGCTAGGGTATTCTGGGTGGTTGCTGGGGTGTTAATGGTGGTTGCTAGGGTGTTGCTAGGCGATTGCTGGGGTGTTAATGGTGGTTGCTAGGGTGTTGCCAGATGGTTGCTGGGGTGTTCTGGTTTGTTTATAGGGTGTTCTGGATGGTTGCTAGGCTGTTGCTTGGTGGTTGTAGGGTGTTCTGGTTGGTTGGAGATTTACTTCTCATGATGTCATTTCAGCCAGACAAATATTTGACCTACTGAACATGTTTCT
Organism: Pimephales promelas; assembly: GCF_988280905.1. NCBI lineage: Eukaryota > Metazoa > Chordata > Actinopteri > Cypriniformes > Leuciscidae > Pimephales > Pimephales promelas. The sequence goes on along the minus strand of NC_142775.1, from coordinate 10,362,217 downwards.
GGTCCAAAAGTTCTTGATCTTGAACTTTCCATACAGACTCATAGACTCCAATCGATGCTTCCTAAGCCACAGAGAAGTCCATATCTGACATATTGAACTCATTTCTGGTCAAAGGTTTCTCAAATAGTTTAAAACAATATAGACTTTTAGACTCCTTCTGATGTTATATTAGATATACATAGGTCAATTTTGACCTCCATGAACACATTTATGGCACATTTCCTGAAGAAAATGTGAAGTGGAGCTTGAAGCGGCAAATCTCAGCACCCGGTTGCTAGGGTGTTCTGGGAGGTTGCTACGGTGTTCTGGGTGGTTGGTAGGTTTTTTTTTTAGGGTATTCTGGGTGGTTGCTATGGTGTTGCTATGCGGTTGCTAGGGTATTCTGGGTGGTTGCGAAGGTGTTCTGGGTGGTTGCTAGGGTGTTGCTATGTGGTTGCTAGGGTATTCTGGGTGGTTGTGAAGCTGTTCTGGGTGGTTGCTAGGGTGTTGCAAGGCGGTTAGTAGTGTATTCTAGGTGGTTGCGAAGGTGTTCTGGGTGGTTGCTGGGTTGTTCTGGTTTGTTTCTAGGGTGTTCTGGGTGGTTGCTATGCTGTTGGTTGGTGGTTGCTAGGGTGTTCTGGTTGGTTGGAGATTTATTTCTCATGATGTCATTTCAGCCAGAAAAATATTTTACCTACTAAACATGTTTCTGGCCCAAAAGTAATAGATCTTGAACTTTCCATACATATTCATAGACTATGTAATATAACATTCTGATGTTATATTACATAGGTCAATTTTTGACCTCCACGAATACTTTTAATGGCCCACGGGTACTTGATCTGTGGGTTAATATACAGAGAGATTTACATCTCATGATGTCATTTCAGCCAGAGAAATATTTGACCTACTGAACATGTTTCTGCCCCAAAAGTTCTTGATCTTGAACTTTCCATACAGACTCATAGACTCCAATAGATGCTTCCTAAGAAGCCATAGAGAAGTCCATATCTGACCTATTGAACTCATTTCTGGTGAAAAGTTCCTCAAAATAGTTTAAAAAAAATATAAACTTATAGATTTCTTCTGATGTTATATTAGCTATACATAGGTAAATTTTTGACCTCCAGGAACACATTTATAGCCCACGGGTACTTGATCTATGGGTGAGTATACCGAGAGATTTACTTCTCATGATGTAATTTCAGCCAGACAAATATTTGACCTCCTTCTGATGTTATATAAGACATACATTGGTCAATTATATTAGATATACATAGGTCAATTTTTGACCTCCAGGAACACATTTATGTCCCACGGGTACTTGATCTGTGGGTTAATATACCGATAGATTTACTTCTCGTGATCTCATTGAACTCATTTCTTGTCAAAGGTTCCTCAAAAAGTTTAAAACAATGTCAACTTTTAGACTTCTTCTGATGTTATATTAGATATACATAGATCAATTTTTGACCACCAGGAACACATTTATGGCACATTTCCAGAAGAAAATATGAAGTGGAGCTTGAAGCGGCAAATCTCACCACCCGGTTGCTAGGGTGTTCTGGGAGGTTGCTACGGTGTTCTGGGTGGTTGCTAGGTGTTTTTTTAGGGTATTCTGGGTGGTTGCTATGGTGTTGCTATGCAGTTGCTAGGGTATTCTGGGTGGTTGCGAAGGTGTTCTGGGTGGTTGCTAGGGTGTTGCTAGGCGGTTGCTGGGGTATTCTGGGTGGTTGCTATGGTGTTGCTAGGGTGTTGCTAGGCGATTGCTGGGGTGTTAATGGTGGTTGCTAGGGTGTTGCCAGATGGTTGCTGGGGTGTTCTGGTTTGTTTCTAGGGTGTGCTGGGTGGTTGATATGCTGCTGCTTGGTGGTTGCTAGGGTGTTCTGGTTGGTTGGAGATTTATTTCTCATGATGTCATTTCAGCCAGACAAATATTTGACCTACTGAACATGTTTCTGGCCCAAAAGTACTTGATCTTGAACTTTCCAAACATACTCATAAACTCCAACAGATGCTTCCTAAGCCACAGAGAAGTCCATATCTGACATATTGAACTCATTTCTGGTCAAAGGTTTCTCAAAAAGTTTAAAACAATATAGACTTTTAGACTCCTTCTGATGTTATATTAGATATACATAGGTCAATTTTGACCTCCATGAACACATTTATGGCACATTTCCTGAAGAAAATGTGAAGTGTCGCTTGAAGCGGCAAATCTCAGCACCCGGTTGCTAGGGTGTTCTGGGAGGTTGCTACGGTGTTCTGGGTGGTTGCTAGGTGTTTTTTTTAGGGTATTCTGGGTGGTTGCTATGGTGTTGCTATGCGGTTGTTAGGGTATTCTGGGTGGTTGCGAAGGTGTTCTGGGTGGTTGCTAGGGTGTTGCTAGGCGGTTGCTGGGGTGTTAATGGTGGTTGCTAGGGTGTTGCCAGATGGTTGCTAGGGTGTTCTGGTTTGTTTATAGGGTGTTCTGGATGGTTGCTAGGCTGTTGCTTGGTGGTTGCTAGGGTGTTCTGGGAGGTTTCTACGGTGTTCTGGGTGGTTGCTAGGTGTTTTTTTAGGGTATTCTGGGTGGTTGCTCTGGTGTTGCTATGTGGTTGCTAGGGTATTCTGGGTGGTTGCGAAGGTGTTCTGGGTGGTTGCTAGGGTGTTGCTAGGCGGTTGCTGGGGGATTCTGGGTGGTTGCTATGGTGTTGCTATGTGGTTGCTAGGGTGTTGCTAGGCGATTGCTGGGGTGTTAATGGTGGTTGCTAGGGTGTTGCCACATGGTTGCTGGGGTGTTCTGGTTTGTTTATAGGGTGTTCTGGATGGTTGCTAGGCTGTTGATTGGTGGTTGCTAGGGTGTTCTGGTTGGTTGGAGATTTACTTCTCATGATGTCATTTCAGCCAGAAAATTATTTTACCTACTGAACATGTTTCTGGTCCAAAAATACTTAATCTTGAACTTTCCACACATACTCACAGACTATGTAATATAACATTCTGATGTTATATTACATAGGTCAATTTTTGACCTCCATGAACACTTTTATGGCCCACGGGTACTTGGATCTGTTGGTTAATATACCAAGAGATTTACATCTCATGATGTCATTTCAGCCAGACAAATATTTGACCTACTGAACATGTTTCTTGCCCAAAAGTACTTGATCTTGAACTTTCCAAACATACTCATAGACTCCAACAGATGATTCCTAAGCCACAGAGAAGTCCATATCTGACATATTGAACTCATTTCGGGTCAAAGGTTTCTCAAAAAGTTTAAAACAATATAGACTTTTAGACTCCTTCTGATGTTATATTAGATATACATAGGTCAAATTTGACCTCCATGAACACATTTATGGCACATTTCCTGAAGAAAATGTGAAGTGGAGCTTGAAGCGGCAAATCTCAGCACCCGGTTGCTAGGGTGTTCTGGGAGGTTGCTACGGTGTTCTGGGTGGTTGGTAGGTTTTTTTTTTAGGGTATTCTGGGTGGTTGCTAAGGTGTTGCTATGCGGTTGCTATGGTATTCTGGGTGGTTGCGAAGGTGTTCTGGGTGGTTGCTAGGGTGTTGCTATGTGGTTGCTAGGGTATTCTGGGTGGTTGCGAAGCTGTTCGGGGTGGTTGCTAGGGTGTTGCTAGGCGGTTGCTAGGGTATTCTGGGTGGTTGCGAAGGTGTTCTGGGTGGTTGCTGGGTTGTTTTGGTTTGTTTCTAGGGTGTTCTGGGTGGTTGCTATGCTGTTGGTTGGTGGTTGCTAGGGTGTTCTGGTTGGTTGGAGATTTATTTCTCATGATGTCATTTCAGCCAGAAAAATATTTTACCTACTAAACATGTTTCTGGCCCAAAAGTACTAGATCTTGAACTTTCCATACATATTCATAGACTATGTAATATAACATTCTGATGTTATATTACATAGGTCAATTTTTGACCTCCATGAATACTTTTATGGCCCACAGGTACTTGATCTGTGGGTTAATATACAAAGAGATTTACATCTCATGATGTCATTTCAGCCAGACAAATATTTGACCTACTGAACATGTTTCTGGGCCAAAAGTTCTTGATCTTGAACTTTCCAAACATACTCATAAACTTCAACAGATGCTTCTTAAGCCACAGAGAAGTCCATATCTGACCTATTGAACTCATTTCTGGTGAAAAGTTCCTCAAAATAGTTTAAAACAATATAAACTTATAGATTCCTTCTGATGTTATATTAGCTATACATAGGTCAATTTTTGACCTCCAGGAACACATTTATGGCCCACGGGTACTTGATCTATGGGTGAGTATACCGAGAGATTTACTTCTAATGATGTAATTTCAGCCAGACAAATATTTGACCTCCTTCTGATGTTATATAAGATATACATTGGTCAATTATATTAGATATACATAGGTCAATTGTTGACCTCCAGGAACACATTTATGTCCCACGGGTACTTGATCTGTGAGTTAATATACCGATAGATTTACTTCTCGTGATGTCATTGAACTCATTTCTGGTCAAAGGTTCCTCAAAAAGTTTAAAACAATGTAAACTTTTAGACTTCTTCTGATGTTAGATTAGATACATAGATACATTTTTGACCACCAGGAACACATTTATGGCACATTTCCAGAAGAAAATGTGAAGTTGAGCCTGAAGTGGCAAATCTCACCACCCGGTTACTAGGGTGTTCTGTGTGGTTGCTAGGTGGTTGTTAGGGTATTCTGGGTGGTTGCTATGGTGTTTTTATGTGGTTGCTAGGTGCTAATGTTGCTAGGCGGTTGCCAGATTGTTCTGGATGGTTGCTAGGGTGTTGCTAGGTGGTTGCTGGGGTGTTCTTGTTTGTTGGTGTTGGTTGCTGGGTGGTTGCTAGGGTGTTTTAGGTAGTTACTATGGTATTCTGGGTTGTTGCTATGGTGTTACCAGGTGGTTGGTAGTGTTTACATATGGTTAATAAAGAGTTTCTGTAATGTTTTTGGGCATGATTTAGCTCTTAACTAATAAATTCTTTTGTAATATAATGTAATATGATATAAACTAATCAATATGTTTATATTGTTTGAAACCTTTTGAGGACCCTTTTACCATAACAATATAAACTTCTAGAGTCCATCTGATGTTGTATTAGCTATACATGGGTCAATTTTTGACCTATGTAACACATTTATGGCACATTTCCAGAAGAAAATGTGAAGTACTGCTTGCAGTGGCAAATCTCACCACCCGGTTGCTAGGGTGTTCCCGGTGGTTGCTACAGTGTTCTGGGTGGTTGCTAGGTGGTTGTTAGGGTATTCCGGGTGGTTGCTAGGGTGTTGCTAGGGTGTTCTGGGTGGTTACTAGGGTGTTGCTAGGTGGTTGCTAGGGTGTTCTTGGTGGTTACTTGGGTTTTGCTAGGGTTGGTTGCTTGCTAGGGTGTTGCTAAGGTGTTCTGGGTGGTTGCTAGGCGGTTGCTAAAGTGTTGCTAAGGTGTTCTGGGTGGTTGCTAGGGTGATTTAGGTGGTTACTATGGTAGTCTGTGTGGTTCCTATGGTGTTTCTAGGTGGTTGGTAGTGTCCAAATTACTATAGAGTTTTTATAATGTTTTTGGCAATTGATTTATATATCATCAAAAGGAGCCCATAAGTTTTTCAGAAATAATTTCAATAGGTCAGATGTGGACAATTCTATATGGCCTAGGAACCATCAAAAGGAGTCTATGAGTATGTAGAAAGTTCAAGATCAAGTACACATGGGCAAGAAATACAGTCTGTAGGTCAAATATCTGTCTGGCTAAAATAACATGATAAGAGGTCATTCTGTATAGTATCCTGATTTTTAAAGAACACCTTAGCCAGAAATATGTTCAGTAGTTAAAATAAGGACTCTTGTATGGCTTCAGTAACATCAAAAGGAGTTAATGAGTATGTTTAGAATGTTCAAGATCAAGTACTCGTGGGCCAGAACTATATTCAGTAGGTCAAAAAGGAACCTATCTATAGCTCATGTAATATCAGAAGGAGTCTAAAAGTTTTTCTTGTTTAAAAACTTTTGAGGACCCTTTGACCAGACATGAGTTAAATACTTAAGATATGGACGTTCTATATGCCTTAAGAAGCATCAAAAGGAGTCTATGAGAATTTATACAAAAAGTTCGAGACCTAGTACTCGTCGGCAAGGACTATGTTTGTGGGTCAATGAGGAACCTCTAGGCCTAGAAAGCAGTCTAAGAAGTAGCATAAGAAGTAGTCTATTTTTTATGTATAGAAAGTTCAATATCAGGTACTCGTGGGACAGATATATGTTCAGTATATGTTCAAATATCTTCCTGCTCATAAAACATCATAAGTAGTAAATATCAATGTATAGTAACCTAATGATATAGTAACCTATGTTCAGTAGGTCAAATAGGAACCTTTGTATAGCTTATATATCATCAAAAGGTGTCTAATAAGCTTATATTGCTTAAAAACTTTTGAGGTCCCTTTTACCAGAAATGAGTTCAATAGCTATACTTTGCACTGTAAAGCTCATGTGTTGTTTTCTCGTCTGTGCACAAATAAATTAGTTTGTAAAATAGAAATGCATGCAAAATCACGTTATATCTTTTCATTGCAACGAGGAACAAGTTAGATATGTCATGCAATGCGACGAAACATCTCAGGTGTTTTCTTTTCATTGCACAGAGGTTAGTTAAAGCGTGCATATACATAACGAGGAACAAGTTAGATATGTCATGCAATGCACTGAAACCCATGTTAGGTGTTTTATTTTCACTGCAGAGAGGTTTTTGCGTGCATTTGCGTCCATATGCATAAGGAGAAACAAGTTATATCTATCATGCAATTCGACGAAACACATCTCAGGTTTTTTCTTTTTATTGCACAGAGGTTAGTTATTGCGTCCATAATCATAACAAGGAACAAGTTAGATATGTCATGCAGTGCGATAAAACACATCTTAGGTGTTTTCTTTTCATTGCACAGAGGTTAGTTATAGCGTGCATATGCATAACGAGGAACAAGTTAGATATGTCATGCAATGCACTGAAACCCATGTTAGGTGTTTTCTTTTTACTGCAGAGAGGTTTTTGCGTGGATATGCATAACGAGAAACAAGTTATATCTATCATGCAATGCAATGAAACACATCTTAGATGTTTTCTTTATATTGCACAGAGGTTAGTTATTACGTGCATAACGAGGAACAAGTTAGATATGTCAGGCAATGCACTGAAACCCATGTTAGGTGTTTTCTTTTCACTGCAGAGAGGTTACTTATTTGCGTGCATATGCATAACGAGAAACAAGTTATATCTATCATGCAATGCAATGAAACACATCTTAGGTGTTTTCTTTTATTACACAGAGGTTAGTTATTACGTGCATATGCATTACGAGGAACAAATTAGATATGTCATGCAATGCACTGAAACCCATGTTAGGTGTTTTCTTTTCATTGCAGAGAGGTTAGCTATTTGCGTGCATATGCATAACGAGAAACAAGTTATATCTATCTTGCAATGCAATGAAACACATCTTAGATGTTTTCTTTTCATTGCACAGAGGATAGTTATTGCGTGCATATGCATAACGAGGAACAAGTTAGATATGTCATGCAATGCAATGAAACACATCTTAGGTATTTTCTTTTCATTGCACAGAGGTTAGTTATTCCGTGCATATGAATAACGAGTAACAAATTAGATATGTCAAGTAATGCACTGAAACACATCTTAGGTGTTTTCTTTTCACTGAACAGAGCGAGTTATTGCGTGCATATGCATAACGAGAAACAAGTTAGATCTGTCATGCAATGCACTGAAACACATCTTAGGTGTTTTCTTTTCACTGCACAGAGCGAGTTATTGCGTGTATATGCATAACGAGAAACAAGTTAGATCTGTCATGCAATGCATTGAAACACATCTTAGTTGTTTTCTTTTCATTGCACAGAGGTTAGTTATTGCGTGCATATGCATAACGAGGAACAAGTTAGATATGTCATGCAATGCGATGAAACACATCTTAGGTGTTTTCTTTTCATTGCACAGAGGATAGTTATTGCATGCATACATAACGAGGAACAAGTTAGATTAGGTCATGCAATGCATTGAAACACATCTTAGTTGTTTTCTTTTCATTGCACAGAGGTTATTGCGTGCATATGCATAACGAGAAACAAGTTAGATCTGTCATGTAATGCACTGAAACACATCTTAGGTGTTTTCTTTTCACTGCACAGAGCGAGTTATTGCGTGCATATGCATAACGAAAAACAAGTTAGATCTGTCATGCAATGCACTGAAACACATCTTAGGTGTTTTCTTTTCACTGCACAGAGGTTAGTTATTGCGTGCATATGCATAACGAGGAACAAGTTAGATGGGTCATGCAATGCGATGAAACACATCTTAGGTGTTTTCTTTTCATTGCACAGAGGATAGTTATTGCATGCATACATAACGAGGAACAAGTTAGATAGGTCATGCAATGCATTGAAACACATCTTAGTTGTTTTCTTTTCACTGCACAGAGCGAGTTATTGCGTGCATATGCATAACGAGAAACAAGTTAGATCTGTCATGCAATGCACTGAAACACATCTTAGGTGTTTTCTTTTCACTGCACAGAGCGAGTTATTGCGTGTATATGCATAACGAGAAACAAGTTAGATCTGTCATGCAATGCACTGAAACACATCTTAGGTGTTTTCTTTTCACTGCACAGAGGTTAGTTATTGCGTGCATATGCATAACGAGGAACAAGTTAGATATGTCATGCAATGCGATGAAACACATCTTAGGTGTTTTCTTTTCACTGCACAGAGGTTAGTTATTGCGTGCATATGCATAACGAGGAACAAGTTAGATATGTCATGCAATGCAATAAAACACATCTTAGGTGTTTTCTTTTCATTGGACAGAGGTTAGTTATCGTGTGCATGTGCAATGCAATCCTAAAGCACAAGCATTGCAAATCTCTCCGTTGCACAAGGAACAAGTTAGTGTGTGCATTGTAAAGCGATGGCTCTTTTGATGTTTTCTCGTCAAAACAGAAATTAATCAGTTGTAGAATGGAAATGCATGGAAAAGCACGCGTGTTTTATCTTTTCTTTTCATTGCAAAGAAAAATAAGTTAGAAATGTAAGAATTGCAATGAAACAACACACGTTATCCAGTCAAAGCAGAAGGAAGGGTTTAGTTCTTGAATGCAATAAAGTGCATATTACATATATGGTATTTTTGATGCACAAAGTTCTTCATGCACAATCCACATCTCTTCATTGCACAAAGCAACGAGTGTTGTTTTATTGCAATGCATAAAATATCGAACTTGTTCCTCATTGCAATCAAAAGAAAATGTATGCATGTGCTTTCGCATGCATTTCTATTTTACAAACTAGATTGTTTGTGCACAGACAAGAAAACATCACGTTATGCCTTTTCATTGCAACGAAAAACAAGTTAGATTGTTATGCAATCCAATGAAACTAGATATTAGGTGTTTTCTTTTCATTGCACAGAGAAACATGTTAGTTATTGCGTGCATATTCTTTAATGCACAACGTTAGACGTTAGATGTGTTTTCGTTGAACAACGGAATGAGTTAGATATTGAATGCGTTCCTCTGTTGCACAAAGGAACGAGTAAGTTATTGCATTGCACGACCGCTCAAGTGATGTTTTTTCGTCAGTGCGCAAAAGAATTAGTAGTAGAATCCATGCGAAAGAGTCAAAGGGTCCTCAAAGGTTTTAATAAATATTAACTTATTGACTTTTGATGATTTGTAAGCTATAGATAGGTTCCTTTTTGTCCTAGTGAACATATTTCTGGCTCACGGGTACTTGATTCTAAGCCATAGAGAAGTCCTTAGCTGACCTATTGTACTAATTTCTGGTCTATGTTTGATCAAATGTTTTTAAATAATATCAACTGATAGACTCAATCTGATGTTATATACATAGGTTCCTTTTTGACCTACTGAACATGTTTCTAGCCTATGGGTAATTAATTGATCCTTCTCATGATGTTATTTCAGCCAGAAAGATATATGACCTACTGAACATATTTCTGGCCCAAAAGTACTTGATCTTGAACTTTCCATACATACTCATAGACTCCAACAGATGCTTCCTAAGCCATAGAGAAGTCCATATCTGACCTATTGAACTCATTTCTGGTCAAAGGATCCTCAAAAGGTTTTAAACAATATAAACTTATAGACTCATGATGTTACATTAGCTATACATAGGTCAATTTTTGACCTTCAGAAACACATTTATGGCCCACGGGTATTTGATGTTTGGGTTAATGTACCGAGAGCTTTGCTTCTCATGATGTAATTTCAGCCATAAATATATTTGACCTACTGAACATATATCTGGCCCAAAAGTACTTGACCTTGTACTTTCCATTCATACTCATAGACTCCAACAGATGCTTCCTAAGCCATAGAGAGTCCATATCTGACATATTGAACTAATTTCTGGTGAAAGATTTCTCAAAAAGTTTAAAACAATATAAACTTTTAGACTCCTTCTGATGTTATATTAGATATACATAGGTCAATTTTGACCTCCATGAACACATTTATGGCACATTTCCAGAAGAAAATGTGAAGTGGAGCTTGAAGCGGCAAATCTCAGCACCCGGTTGCTAGGGTGTTCTGGGTGGTTGCTATGGCGTTGCTATGCGGTTGTTAGGGTATTCTGGGTGGTTGCGAAGGTGTTCTGGGTGGTTGCTAGGGTGTTGCTAGGCGGTTGCTGGGGTGTTAATGGTGGTTGCTAGGGTGTTGCCAGATGGTTGCTGGGGTGTTCTGGTTTGTTTCTAGGGTGTTCTGGATGGTTGCTAGGCTGTTGCTTGGTGGTTGCTAGGGTGTTCTGGTTGGTTGGAGATTTACTTCTCATGATGTCATTTCAGCCAGAAAAATATTTTACCTACTGAACATGTTTCTGGTCCAAAAATACTTGATCTTGAACTTTCCACACATACTCAGAGACTATGTAATATAACATTCTGATGTTATATGACATAGTTCAATTTTTGACCTCCATGAACACTTTTATGGCCCACGGGTACTTGGATCTGTTGGTTAATATACCGAGAGATTTACATCTCATGATGTCATTTCAGCCAGACAAATATTTGACCTACTGAACATGTTTCTGGCCCAAAAGTACTTGATCTTGAACTTTCCAAACATACTCATAGACTCCAACAGATGCTTCTTAAGCCACAGAGAAGTCCATATCTGACATATTGAACTCATTTCTGGTCAAAGGTTTCTCAAAAAGTTTAAAACAATATAGACTTTTAGACTCCTTCTAATGTTATATTAGATATACATAGGTCAATTTTGACCTCCATGAACACATTTATGGCACATTTCCTGAAGAAAATGTGAAGTGGAGCTTGAAGCGGCAAATCTCAGCACCCGGTTGCTAGGGTGTTCTGGGAGGTTGCTACGGTGTTCTGGGTGGTTGGTAGGTTTTTTTTTTAGGGTAGTCTGGGTGGTTGCTATGGTGTTGCTATGCGGTTGCTAGGGTATTCTGGGTGGTTGCGAAGGTGTTCTGGGTGGTTGCTAGGGTGTTGCTATGTGGTTGCTAGGGTATTCTGGGTGGTTGTGAAGCTGTTCTGGGTGGTTGCTAGGGTGTTGCAAGGCGGTTGCTAGGGTATTCTGGGTGGTTGCGAAGGTCTTCTGGGTGGTTGCTGGGTTGTACTGGTTTGTTTCTAGGGTGTTCTGGGTGGTTGCTATGCTGTTGGTTGGTGGTTGCTAGGGTGTTCTGGTTGGTTGGAGATTTATTTCTCATGATGTCATTTCAGCCAGAAAAATATTTTACCTACTAAACATGTTTCTGGCCCAAAAGTACTAGATCTTGAACTTTCCATACATATTCATAGACTATGTAATATAACATTCTGATGTTATATTACATAGGTCAATTTTTGACCTCCACGAATACTTTTATGGCCCACGGGTACTTGATCTGTGGGTTAATATACAGAGAGATTTACATCTCATGATGTCATTTCAGCCAGAGAAATATTTGACCTACTGAACATGTTTCTGCCCCAAAAGTTCTTGATCTTGAACTTTCCATACAGACTCATAGACTCCAATAGATGCTTCCTAAGAAGCCATAGAGAAGTCCATATCTGACCTATTGAACTCATTTCTGGTGAAAAGTTCCTCAAAATAGTTTAAAACAATATAAACTTATAGATTTCTTCTGATGTTATATTAGCTATACATAGGTAAATTTTTGACCTCCAGGAACACATTTATAGCCCACGGGTACTTGATCTATGGGTGAGTATACCGAGAGATTTACTTCTCATGATGTAATTTCAGCCAGACAAATATTTGACCTCCTTCTGATGTTATATAAGACATACATTGGTCAATTATATTAGATATACATAGGTCAATTTTTGACCTCCAGGAACACATTTATGTCCCACGGGTACTTGATCTGTGGGTTAATATACCGATAGATTTACTTCTCGTGATCTCATTGAACTCATTTCTTGTCAAAGGTTCCTCAAAAAGTTTAAAACAATGTCAACTTTTAGACTTCTTCTGATGTTAGATTATATATACATAGATACATTTTTGACCACCAGGAACACATTTATGGCACATTTCCAGAAGAAAATGTGAAGTTGAGCCTGAAGTGGCAAATCTCACCACCCGGTTACTAGGGTGTTCTGTGTGGTTGCTAGGTGGTTGTTAGGGTATTCTGGGTGGTTGCTATGGTGTTTTTATGTGGTTGCTAGGTGCTAATGTTGCTAGGCGGTTGCCAGATTGTTCTGGATGGTTGCTAGGGTGTTGCTAGGTGGTTGCTGGGGTGTTCTTGTTTGTTGGTGTTGGTTGCTGGGTGGTTGCTAGGGTGTTTTAGGTCGTTACTATGGTATTCTGGGTTGTTGCTATGGTGTTACCAGGTGGTTGGTAGTGTTTACATATGGTTACTAAAGAGTTTCTGTAATGTTTTTGGGCATGATTTAGCTCTTAACTAATAAATTCTTTTGTAATATAATGTAATATGATATAAACTAATCAATATGTTTATATTGTTTGAAACCTTTTGAGGACCCTTTTACCATAACAATATAAACTTCTAGAGTCCATCTGATGTTGTATTAGCTATACATGGGTCAATTTTTGACCTATGTAACACATTTATGGCACATTTCCAGAAGAAAATGTGAAGTACTGCTTGCAGTGGCAAATCTCACCACCCGGTTGCTAGGGTGTTCCCGGTGGTTGCTACAGTGTTCTGGGTGGTTGCTAGGTGGTTGTTAGGGTATTCCGGGTGGTTGCTAGGGTGTTGCTAGGGTGTTCTGGGTGGTTACTAGGGTGTTGCTAGGTGGTTGCTAGGGTGTTCTTGGTGGTTACTTGGGTTTTGCTAGGGTTGGTTGCTTGCTAGGGTGTTGCTAAGGTGTTCTGGGTGGTTGCTAGGCGGTTGCTAAAGTGTTGCTAAGGTGTTCTGGGTGGTTGCTAGGGTGATTTAGGTGGTTACTATGGTAGTCTGTGTGGTTCCTATGGTGTTTCTAGGTGGTTGGTAGTGTCCAAATTACTATAGAGTTTTTATAATGTTTTTGGCAATTGATTTATATATCATCAAAAGGAGCCCATAAGTTTTTCAGAAATAATTTCAATAGGTCAGATGTGGACAATTCTATATGGCCTAGGAACCATCAAAAGGAGTCTATGAGTATGTAGAAAGTTCAAGATCAAGTACACATGGGCAAGAAATACAGTCTGTAGGTCAAATATCTGTCTGGCTAAAATAACATGATAAGAGGTCATTCTGTATAGTATCCTGATTTTTAAAGAACACCTTAGCCAGAAATATGTTCAGTAGTTAAAATAAGGACTCTTGTATGGCTTCAGTAACATCAAAAGGAGTTAATGAGTATGTTTAGAATGTTCAAGATCAAGTACTCGTGGGCCAGAACTATATTCAGTAGGTCAAAAAGGAACCTATCTATAGCTCATGTAATATCAGAAGGAGTCTAAAAGTTTTTCTTGTTTAAAAACTTTTGAGGACCCTTTGACCAGACATGAGTTAAATACTTAAGATATGGACGTTCTATATGCCTTAAGAAGCATCAAAAGGAGTCTATGAGAATTTATACAAAAAGTTCGAGACCTAGTACTCGTCGGCAAGGACTATGTTTGTGGGTCAATGAGGAACCTCTAGGCCTAGAAAGCAGTCTAAGAAGTAGCATAAGAAGTAGTCTATTTTTTATGTATAGAAAGTTCAATATCAGGTACTCGTGGGACAGATATATGTTCAGTATATGTTCAAATATCTTCCTGCTCATAAAACATCATAAGTAGTAAATATCAATGTATAGTAACCTAATGATATAGTAACCTATGTTCAGTAGGTCAAATAGGAACCTTTGTATAGCTTATATATCATCAAAAGGTGTCTAATAAGCTTATATTGCTTAAAAACTTTTGAGGTCCCTTTTACCAGAAATGAGTTCAATAGCTATACTTTGCACTGTAAAGCTCATGTGTTGTTTTCTCGTCTGTGCACAAATAAATTAGTTTGTAAAATAGAAATGCATGCAAAATCACGTTATATCTTTTCATTGCAACGAGGAACAAGTTAGATATGTCATGCAATGCGACGAAACATCTCAGGTGTTTTCTTTTCATTGCACAGAGGTTAGTTAAAGCGTGCATATACATAACGAGGAACAAGTTAGATATGTCATGCAATGCACTGAAACCCATGTTAGGTGTTTTCTTTTCACTGCAGAGAGGTTTTTGCGTGCATTTGCGTCCATATGCATAAGGAGAAACAAGTTATATCTATCATGCAATTCGACGAAACACATCTCAGGTTTTTTCTTTTTATTGCACAGAGGTTAGTTATTGCGTCCATAATCATAACAAGGAACAAGTTAGATATGTCACGCAGTGCGATAAAACACATCTTAGGTGTTTTCTTTTCATTGCACAGAGGTTAGTTATAGCGTGCATATGCATAACGAGGAACAAGTTAGATATGTCATGCAATGCACTGAAACCCATGTTAGGTGTTTTCTTTTTACTGCAGAGAGGTTTTTGCGTGGATATGCATAACGAGAAACAAGTTATATCTATCATGCAATGCAATGAAACACATCTTAGATGTTTTCTTTATATTGCACAGAGGTTAGTTATTACGTGCATAACGAGGAACAAGTTAGATATGTCAGGCAATGCACTGAAACCCATGTTAGGTGTTTTCTTTTCACTGCAGAGAGGTTACTTATTTGCGTGCATATGCATAACGAGAAACAAGTTATATCTATCATGCAATGCAATGAAACACATCTTAGGTGTTTTCTTTTATTACACAGAGGTTAGTTATTACGTGCATATGCATTACGAGGAACAAATTAGATATGTCATGCAATGCACTGAAACCCATGTTAGGTGTTTTCTTTTCATTGCAGAGAGGTTAGCTATTTGCGTGCATATGCATAACGAGAAACAAGTTATATCTATCTTGCAATGCAATGAAACACATCTTAGATGTTTTCTTTTCATTGCACAGAGGATAGTTATTGCGTGCATATGCATAACGAGGAACAAGTTAGATATGTCATGCAATGCAATGAAACACATCTTAGGTATTTTCTTTTCATTGCACAGAGGTTAGTTATTCCGTGCATATGAATAACGAGTAACAAATTAGATATGTCAAGTAATGCACTGAAACACATCTTAGGTGTTTTCTTTTCACTGAACAGAGCGAGTTATTGCGTGCATATGCATAACGAGAAACAAGTTAGATCTGTCATGCAATGCACTGAAACACATCTTAGGTGTTTTCTTTTCACTGCACAGAGCGAGTTATTGCGTGTATATGCATAACGAGAAACAAGTTAGATCTGTCATGCAATGCATTGAAACACATCTTAGTTGTTTTCTTTTCATTGCACAGAGGTTAGTTATTGCGTGCATATGCATAACGAGGAACAAGTTAGATATGTCATGCAATGCGATGAAACACATCTTAGGTGTTTTCTTTTCATTGCACAGAGGATAGTTATTGCATGTATACATAACGAGGAACAAGTTAGATTAGGTCATGCAATGCATTGAAACACATCTTAGTTGTTTTCTTTTCATTGCACAGAGGTTATTGCGTGCATATGCATAACGAGAAACAAAATAGATCTGTCATGTAATGCACTGAAACACATCTTAGGTGTTTTCTTTTCACTGCACAGAGCGAGTTATTGCGTGCATATGCATAACGAAAAACAAGTTAGATCTGTCATGCAATGCACTGAAACACATCTTAGGTGTTTTCTTTTATTACACAGAGGTTAGTTATTACGTGCATATGCATTACGAGGAACAAATTAGATATGTCATGCAATGCACTGAAACCCATGTTAGGTGTTTTCTTTTCATTGCAGAAAGGTTAGCTATTTGCGTGCATATGCATAACGAGAAACAAGTTATATCTATCTTGCAATGCAATGAAACACATCTTAGATGTTTTCTTTTCATTGCACAGAGGATAGTTATTGCGTGCATATGCATAACGAGGAACAAGTTAGATATGTCATGCAATGCAATGAAACACATCTTAGGTATTTTCTTTACATTGCACAGAGGTTAGTTATTCCGTGCATATGAATAACGAGTAACAAATTAGATATGTCAAGTAATGCACTGAAACACATCTTAGGTGTTTTCTTTTCACTGAACAGAGCGAGTTATTGCGTGCATATGCATAACGAGAAACAAGTTAGATCTGTCATGCAATGCACTGAAACACATCTTAGGTGTTTTCTTTTCACTGCACAGAGCGAGTTATTGCGTGTATATGCATAACGAGAAACAAGTTAGATCTGTCATGCAATGCATTGAAACACATCTTAGTTGTTTTCTTTTCATTGCACAGAGGTTAGTTATTGCGTGCATATGCATAACGAGGAACAAGTTAGATATGTCATGCAATGCGATGAAACACATCTTAGGTGTTTTCTTTTCATTGCACAGAGGATAGTTATTGCATGCATACATAACGAGGAACAAGTTAGATTAGGTCATGCAATGCATTGAAACACATCTTAGTTGTTTTCTTTTCATTGCACAGAGGTTATTGCGTGCATATGCATAACGAGAAACAAGTTAGATCTGTCATGTAATGCACTGAAACACATCTTAGGTGTTTTCTTTTCACTGCACAGAGCGAGTTATTGCGTGCATATGCATAACGAAAAACAAGTTAGATCTGTCATGCAATGCACTGAAACACATCTTAGGTGTTTTCTTTTCACTGCACAGAGGTTAGTTATTGCGTGCATATGCATAACGAGGAACAAGTTAGATGGGTCATGCAATGCGATGAAACACATCTTAGGTGTTTTCTTTTCATTGCACAGAGGATAGTTATTGCATGCATACATAACGAGGAACAAGTTAGATAGGTCATGCAATGCATTGAAACACATCTTAGTTGTTTTCTTTTCACTGCACAGAGCGAGTTATTGCGTGCATATGCATAACGAGAAACAAGTTAGATCTGTCATGCAATGCACTGAAACACATCTTAGGTGTTTTCTTTTCACTGCACAGAGCGAGTTATTGCGTGTATATGCATAACGAGAAACAAGTTAGATCTGTCATGCAATGCACTGAAACACATCTTAGGTGTTTTCTTTTCACTGCACAGAGGTTAGTTATTGCGTGCATATGCATAACGAGGAACAAGTTAGATATGTCATGCAATGCGATGAAACACATCTTAGGTGTTTTCTTTTCACTGCACAGAGGTTAGTTATTGCGTGCATATGCATAACGAGGAACAAGTTAGATATGTCATGCAATGCAATAAAACACATCTTAGGTGTTTTCTTTTCATTGGACAGAGGTTAGTTATCGTGTGCATGTGCAATGCAATCCTAAAGCACAAGCATTGCAAATCTCTCCGTTGCACAAGGAACAAGTTAGTGTGTGCATTGTAAAGCGATGGCTCTTTTGATGTTTTCTCGTCAAAACAGAAATTAATCAGTTGTAGAATGGAAATGCATGGAAAAGCACGCGTGTTTTATCTTTTCTTTTCATTGCAAAGAAAAATAAGTTAGAAATGTAAGAATTGCAATGAAACAACACACGTTATCCAGTCAAAGCAGAAGGAAGGGTTTAGTTCTTGAATGCAATAAAGTGCATATTACATATATGGTATTTTTGATGCACAAAGTTCTTCATGCACAATCCACATCTCTTCATTGCACAAAGCAACGAGTGTTGTTTTATTGCAATGCATAAAATATCGAACTTGTTCCTCATTGCAATCAAAAGAAAATGTATGCATGTGCTTTCGCATGCATTTCTATTTTACAAACTAGATTGTTTGTGCACAGACAAGAAAACATCACGTTATGCCTTTTCATTGCAACGAAAAACAAGTTAGATTGTTATGCAATCCAATGAAACTAGATATTAGGTGTTTTCTTTTCATTGCACAGAGAAACATGTTAGTTATTGCGTGCATATTCTTTAATGCACAACGTTAGACGTTAGATGTGTTTTCGTTGAACAACGGAATGAGTTAGATATTGAATGCGTTCCTCTGTTGCACAAAGGAACGAGTAAGTTATTGCATTGCACGACCGCTCAAGTGATGTTTTTTCGTCAGTGCGCAAAAGAATTAGTAGTAGAATCCATGCGAAAGAGTCAAAGGGTCCTCAAAGGTTTTAATAAATATTAACTTATTGACTTTTGATGATTTGTAAGCTATAGATAGGTTCCTTTTTGTCCTAGTGAACATATTTCTGGCTCACGGGTACTTGATTCTAAGCCATAGAGAAGTCCATAGCTGACCTATTGTACTAATTTCTGGTCTATGTTTGATCAAATGTTTTTAAATAATATCAACTGATAGACTCAATCTGATGTTATATACATAGGTTCCTTTTTGACCTACTGAACATGTTTCTAGCCTATGGGTAATTAATTGATCCTTCTCATGATGTTATTTCAGCCAGAAAGATATATGACCTACTGAACATATTTCTGGCCCAAAAGTACTTGATCTTGAACTTTCCATACATACTCATAGACTCCAACAGATGTTTCCTAAGACATATAGAAGTCCATATCTGACCTATTGAACTCATTTCTGGTCAAAGGATCCTCAAAAGGTTTTAAACAATATAAACTTATAGACTCATGATGTTACATTAGCTATACATAGGTCAATTTTTGACCTTCAGAAACACATTTATGGTCCACGGGTATTTGATGTTTGGGTTAATGTACCGAGAGCTTTGCTTCTCATGATGTAATTTCAGCCATAAATATATTTGACCTACTGAACATATATCTGGCCCAAAAGTACTTGACCTTGTACTTTCCATTCATACTCATAGACTCCAACAGATGCTTCCTAAGCCATAGAGAGTCCATATCTGACATATTGAACTAATTTCTGGTGAAAGATTATCTCAAAAAGTTTAAAACAATATAAACTTTTAGACTCCTTCTGATGTTATATTAGATATACATAGGTCAATTTTGACCTCCATGAACACATTTATGGCACATTTCCAGAAGAAAATGTGAAGTGGAGCTTGAAGCGGCAAATCTCAGCACCCGGTTGCTAGGGTGTTCTGGGTGGTTGCTATGGCGTTGCTATGCGGTTGTTAGGGTATTCTGGGTGGTTGCGAAGGTGTTCTGGGTGGTTGCTAGGGTGTTGCTAGGCGGTTGCTGGGGTGTTAATGGTGGTTGCTAGGGTGTTGCCAGATGGTTGCTGGGGTGTTCTGGTTTGTTTCTAGGGTGTTCTGGATGGTTGCTAGGCTGTTGCTTGGTGGTTGCTAGGGTGTTCTGGTTGGTTGGAGATTTACTTCTCATGATGTCATTTCAGCCAGAAAAATATTTTACCTACTGAACATGTTTCTGGTCCAAAAATACTTGATCTTGAACTTTCCACACATACTCAGAGACTATGTAATATAACATTCTGATGTTATATGACATAGTTCAATTTTTGACCTCCATGAACACTTTTATGGCCCACGGGTACTTGGATCTGTTGGTTAATATACCGAGAGATTTACATCTCATGATTTCATTTCAGCCAGACAAATATTTGACCTACTGAACATGTTTCTGGCCCAAAAGTACTTGATCTTGAACTTTCCAAACATACTCATAGACTCCAACAGATGCTTCTTAAGCCACAGAGAAGTCCATATCTGACATATTGAACTCATTTCTGGTCAAAGGTTTCTCAAAAAGTTTAAAACAATATAGACTTTTAGACTCCTTCTAATGTTATATTAGATATACATAGGTCAATTTTGACCTCCATGAACACATTTATGGCACATTTCCTGAAGAAAATGTGAAGTGGAGCTTGAAGCGGCAAATCTCAGCACCCGGTTGCTAGGGTGTTCTGGGAGGTTGCTACGGTGTTCTGGGTGGTTGGTAGGTTTTTTTTTTAGGGTATTCTGGGTGGTTGCTATGGTGTTGCTATGCGGTTGCTAGGGTATTCTGGGTGGTTGCGAAGGTGTTCTGGGTGGTTGCTAGGGTGTTGCTATGTGGTTGCTAGGGTATTCTGGGTGGTTGTGAAGCTGTTCTGGGTGGTTGCTAGGGTGTTGCAAGGCGGTTGCTAGGGTATTCTGGGTGGTTGCGAAGGTCTTCTGGGTGGTTGCTGGGTTGTACTGGTTTGTTTCTAGGGTGTTCTGGGTGGTTGCTATGCTGTTGGTTGGTGGTTGCTAGGGTGTTCTGGTTGGTTGGAGATTTATTTCTCATGATGTCATTTCAGCCAGAAAAATATTTTACCTACTAAACATGTTTCTGGCCCAAAAGTAATAGATCTTGAACTTTCCATACATATTCATAGACTATGTAATATAACATTCTGATGTTATATTACATAGGTCAATTTTTGACCTCCACGAATACTTTTATGGCCCACGGGTACTTGATCTGTGGGTTAATATACAGAGAGATTTACATCTCATGATGTCATTTCAGCCAGAGAAATATTTGACCTACTGAACATGTTTCTGCCCCAAAAGTTCTTGATCTTGAACTTTCCATACAGACTCATAGACTCCAATAGATGCTTCCTAAGAAGCCATAGAGAAGTCCATATCTGACCTATTGAACTCATTTCTGGTGAAAAGTTCCTCAAAATAGTTTAAAACAATATAAACTTATAGATTTCTTCTGATGTTATATTAGCTATACATAGGTAAATTTTTGACCTCCAGGAACACATTTATAGCCCACGGGTACTTGATCTATGGGTGAGTATACCGAGAGATTTACTTCTCATGATGTAATTTCAGCCAGACAAATATTTGACCTCCTTCTGATGTTATATAAGACATACATTGGTCAATTATATTAGATATACATAGGTCAATTTTTGACCTCCAGGAACACATTTATGTCCCACGGGTACTTGATCTGTGGGTTAATATACCGATAGATTTACTTCTCGTGATCTCATTGAACTCATTTCTTGTCAAAGGTTCCTCAAAAAGTTTAAAACAATGTCAACTTTTAGACTTCTTCTGATGTTATATTAGATATACATAGATCAATTTTTGACCACCAGGAACACATTTATGGCACATTTCCAGAAGAAAATATGAAGTGGAGCTTGAAGCGGCAAATCTCACCACCCGGTTGCTAGGGTGTTCTGGGAGGTTGCTACGGTGTTCTGGGTGGTTGCTAGGTGTTTTTTTAGGGTATTCTGGGTGGTTGCTATGGTGTTGCTATGCAGTTGCTAGGGTATTCTGGGTGGTTGCGAAGGTGTTCTGGGTGGTTGCTAGGGTGTTGCTAGGCGGTTGCTGGGGTATTCTGGGTGGTTGCTATGGTGTTGCTATGTGGTTGCTAGGGTGTTGCTAGGCGATTGCTGGGGTGTTAATGGTGGTTGCTAGGGTGTTGCCAGATGGTTGCTGGGGTGTTCTGGTTTGTTTCTAGGGTGTGCTGGGTGGTTGATATGCTGCTGCTTGGTGGTTGCTAGGGTGTTCTGGTTGGTTGGAGATTTATTTCTCATGATGTCATTTCAGCCAGACAAATATTTGACCTACTGAACATGTTTCTGGCCCAAAAGTACTTGATCTTGAACTTTCCAAACATACTCATAAACTCCAACAGATGCTTCCTAAGCCACAGAGAAGTCCATATCTGACATATTGAACTCATTTCTGGTCAAAGGTTTCTCAAAAAGTTTAAAACAATATAGACTTTTAGACTCCTTCTGATGTTATATTAGATATACATAGGTCAATTTTGACCTCCATGAACACATTTATGGCACATTTCCTGAAGAAAATGTGAAGTGTCGCTTGAAGCGGCAAATCTCAGCACCCGGTTGCTAGGGTGTTCTGGGAGGTTGCTACGGTGTTCTGGGTGGTTGCTAGGTGTTTTTTTTAGGGTATTCTGGGTGGTTGCTATGGTGTTGCTATGCGGTTGTTAGGGTATTCTGGGTGGTTGCGAAGGTGTTCTGGGTGGTTGCTAGGGTGTTGCTAGGCGGTTGCTGGGGTGTTAATGGTGGTTGCTAGGGTGTTGCCAGATGGTTGCTAGGGTGTTCTGGTTTGTTTATAGGGTGTTCTGGATGGTTGCTAGGCTGTTGCTTGGTGGTTGCTAGGGTGTTCTGGGAGGTTGCTACGGTGTTCTGGGTGGTTGCTAGGTGTTTTTTTAGGGTATTCTGGGTGGTTGCTCTGGTGTTGCTATGTGGTTGCTAGGGTATTCTGGGTGGTTGCGAAGGTGTTCTGGGTGGTTGCTAGGGTGTTGCTAGGCGGTTGCTGGGGTATTCTGGGTGGTTGCTATGGTGTTGCTATGTGGTTGCTAGGGTGTTGCTAGGCGATTGCTGGGGTGTTAATGGTGGTTGCTAGGGTGTTGCCACATGGTTGCTGGGGTGTTCTGGTTTGTTTATAGGGTGTTCTGGATGGTTGCTAGGCTGTTGATTGGTGGTTGCTAGGGTGTTCTGGTTGGTTGGAGATTTACTTCTCATGATGTCATTTCAGCCAGAAAATTATTTTACCTACTGAACATGTTTCTGGTCCAAAAATACTTAATCTTGAACTTTCCACACATACTCACAGACTATGTAATATAACATTCTGATGTTATATTACATAGGTCAATTTTTGACCTCCATGAACACTTTTATGGCCCACGGGTACTTGGATCTGTTGGTTAATATACCAAGAGATTTACATCTCATGATGTCATTTCAGCCAGACAAATATTTGACCTACTGAACATGTTTCTTGCCCAAAAGTACTTGATCTTGAACTTTCCAAACATACTCATAGACTCCAACAGATGATTCCTAAGCCACAGAGAAGTCCATATCTGACATATTGAACTCATTTCGGGTCAAAGGTTTCTCAAAAAGTTTAAAACAATATAGACTTTTAGACTCCTTCTGATGTTATATTAGATATACATAGGTCAAATTTGACCTCCATGAACACATTTATGGCACATTTCCTGAAGAAAATGTGAAGTGGAGCTTGAAGCGGCAAATCTCAGCACCCGGTTGCTAGGGTGTTCTGGGAGGTTGCTACGGTGTTCTGGGTGGTTGGTAGGTTTTTTTTTTAGGGTATTCTGGGTGGTTGCTAAGGTGTTGCTATGCGGTTGCTATGGTATTCTGGGTGGTTGCGAAGGTGTTCTGGGTGGTTGCTAGGGTGTTGCTATGTGGTTGCTAGGGTATTCTGGGTGGTTGCGAAGCTGTTCGGGGTGGTTGCTAGGGTGTTGCTAGGCGGTTGCTAGGGTATTCTGGGTGGTTGCGAAGGTGTTCTGGGTGGTTGCTGGGTTGTTTTGGTTTGTTTCTAGGGTGTTCTGGGTGGTTGCTATGCTGTTGGTTGGTGGTTGCTAGGGTGTTCTGGTTGGTTGGAGATTTATTTCTCATGATGTCATTTCAGCCAGAAAAATATTTTACCTACTAAACATGTTTCTGGCCCAAAAGTACTAGATCTTGAACTTTCCATACATATTCATAGACTATGTAATATAACATTCTGATGTTATATTACATAGGTCAATTTTTGACCTCCACGAATACTTTTATGGCCCACAGGTACTTGATCTGTGGGTTAATATACAAAGAGATTTACATCTCATGATGTCATTTCAGCCAGACAAATATTTGACCTACTGAACATGTTTCTGGGCCAAAAGTTCTTGATCTTGAACTTTCCAAACATACTCATAAACTCCAACAGATGCTTCTTAAGCCACAGAGAAGTCCATATCTGACCTATTGAACTCATTTCTGGTGAAAAGTTCCTCAAAATAGTTTAAAACAATATAAACTTATAGATTCCTTCTGATGTTATATTAGCTATACATAGGTCAATTTTTGACCTCCAGGAACACATTTATGGCCCACGGGTACTTGATCTATGGGTGAGTATACCGAGAGATTTACTTCTAATGATGTAATTTCAGCCAGACAAATATTTGACCTCCCTCTGATGTTATATAAGATATACATTGGTCAATTATATTAGATATACATAGGTCAATTGTTGACCTCCAGGAACACATTTATGTCCCACGGGTACTTGATCTGTGAGTTAATATACCGATAGATTTACTTCTCGTGATGTCATTGAACTCATTTCTGGTCAAAGGTTCCTCAAAAAGTTTAAAACAATGTAAACTTTTAGACTTCTTCTGATGTTAGATTATATATACATAGATACATTTTTGACCACCAGGAACACATTTATGGCACATTTCCAGAAGAAAATGTGAAGTTGAGCCTGAAGTGGCAAATCTCACCACCCGGTTACTAGGGTGTTCTGTGTGGTTGCTAGGTGGTTGTTAGGGTATTCTGGGTGGTTGCTATGGTGTTTTTATGTGGTTGCTAGGTGCTAATGTTGCTAGGCGGTTGCCAGATTGTTCTGGATGGTTGCTAGGGTGTTGCTAGGTGGTTGCTGGGGTGTTCTTGTTTGTTGGTGTTGGTTGCTGGGTGGTTGCTAGGGTGTTTTAGGTCGTTACTATGGTATTCTGGGTTGTTGCTATGGTGTTACCAGGTGGTTGGTAGTGTTTACATATGGTTACTAAAGAGTTTCTGTAATGTTTTTGGGCATGATTTAGCTCTTAACTAATAAATTCTTTTGTAATATAATGTAATATGATATAAACTAATCAATATGTTTATATTGTTTGAAACCTTTTGAGGACCCTTTTACCATAACAATATAAACTTCTAGAGTCCATCTGATGTTGTATTAGCTATACATGGGTCAATTTTTGACCTATGTAACACATTTATGGCACATTTCCAGAAGAAAATGTGAAGTACTGCTTGCAGTGGCAAATCTCACCACCCGGTTGCTAGGGTGTTCCCGGTGGTTGCTACAGTGTTCTGGGTGGTTGCTAGGTGGTTGTTAGGGTATTCCGGGTGGTTGCTAGGGTGTTGCTAGGGTGTTCTGGGTGGTTACTAGGGTGTTGCTAGGTGGTTGCTAGGGTGTTCTTGGTGGTTACTTGGGTTTTGCTAGGGTTGGTTGCTTGCTAGGGTGTTGCTAAGGTGTTCTGGGTGGTTGCTAGGCGGTTGCTAAAGTGTTGCTAAGGTGTTCTGGGTGGTTGCTAGGGTGATTTAGGTGGTTACTATGGTAGTCTGTGTGGTTCCTATGGTGTTTCTAGGTGGTTGGTAGTGTCCAAATTACTATAGAGTTTTTATAATGTTTTTGGCAATTGATTTATATATCATCAAAAGGAGCCCATAAGTTTTTCAGAAATAATTTCAATAGGTCAGATGTGGACAATTCTATATGGCCTAGGAACCATCAAAAGGAGTCTATGAGTATGTAGAAAGTTCAAGATCAAGTACACATGGGCAAGAAATACAGTCTGTAGGTCAAATATCTGTCTGGCTAAAATAACATGATAAGAGGTCATTCTGTATAGTA